>NC_077230.1:326530914-326830914 GCF_027887165.1 Monodelphis domestica | reverse complement strand
AAGGAAGAAGAAGGACAATAGACCTCATATCTCTCTCTGACTGGCTCTGTTTCATGCTAGTGACTGAATTGCCATTTCTCTCAATATCCTCCAACCTAACACTCACTGTAGAGAATAGGGATATCCCACCCCTCTTACCTCCATCCTCCACCCTTGTCCTGTCTTCCCCAAATAAACCTTTTGTTTGACAAAGAAGAATAAGAACTATTTCATTGAAACCTCACAGCTCACACTGAGTGACTTGAGGGAGACTGAAAAAGGGGGGATGGGAGGCTGAAAGGCTTCTGAAGAGGGAGGTACAAAAGGGAGGAGGTTAGGCAAAAAGAAGATAACTATCTGATCCATTAGTCATCTAATATCCATCAAATATACACCCTCAGAATATCATCTATTACACAGGCCACAAGCACTGTTCCCCCTCACCCCCACCCCTGCAGTGCCAGGCAAATTAAAAGGCTGTGATTGATTCTGGAGATATGACGAGGAGAACTAATGGGTGGAGAAAACTGTACATAAGCTGAAGCCTGAGAGAGATTGTTCATTTGTTGCTTGGTGGATTCTTGGGCTATTTATTGCTTCTCTTGATTCTTGAGCTCTTCATGCTTGGCACCATCTTTGGCTCTTTGGATTCTGGCTTTCTGATCCAGACTTTGGATTCTGGTGAGATTTGCATTCTCAGTCTGGAAGTACTAGGATTAGGACTTAGGTTATTTTTAGCTAAGTGATATTTTCTACCTCCCTATATTTCCCATTTTAATATCTTGATCTTGCTGTAAATAAAGCTACTAACAGTCTACTGACTCATAGTTTAACTTTAACTTTTATAAATGGCGACCACAACAATTCTTTATTACTTTTATCAAACCAAAGTTTTAATTATTACTTTTGGCCACCCAATTTCAATTTTTACAGTAGTATTTCATTACATTCATATACCATAATTTATTTAGCTAACTCCCAATCTCTGGATATTTGTTCTATTTCTAGGTTTTGGGGTACCACATTGTGTGCTCTTCTGAAAATGTATTTATATGATATATTTATTTTTATTAATAACCTCTTTGGGGTATATGCCCGGTATTGGGAAGACCTGGGTAAAAGGGTATAAATGGTTTAATGAATTTTATCACTTGATTCCAACTTGGACATTTAGATCAATTCATATCTTAACCAAGAGTGTTGTAGTGCACTTGTTTCCTTATGACCCCTCCAATATGGATTAGTTCTTTCTATTATCAGCATTGCCATTTTGATGAGTGTCCTTGTGTTTTTATCTAATTATCTCATTTCCTGTCTCTCCCCACCCTACTTTTTTCTTTATAGCAAAGTCCAGCTTGAAAACCAGATTCTAAGCAATGTTTTGTTCTTAATGCTTAGAGACAAAGGAATGGTTGCTTAGCAACGAGTCCATGTGGAGATTGGAAGATTTCTTACTCCTACTCAGAGTTCTTTAAGGTTTAGAGCTTAAAAAAAATTAAATATTTTGATGGAGAATGAGAAACAAAGGACTGGATTAGCATCAGTGGTCAAAATGCAAATTACCTGTTTGTTTTAAGTTTATGGTGCTCATCAAATTCTATTATTCCTATCTAAAATTGGATTCCTCTTCCCCTGGAAGTTGTTCATCAGATGAGAATGACATATTCCTCTGAAGGAAAGGGCAAAAGGAAACATGATTGATTACAAAATAGGGTTGCAAGCAGCTAGAAGAGGGCAGAAGGTTTGACATCCCTCATCAATACAATGCAAATATATGCAGCCATCTACCTCTCTGACAATTGAATTTCCCCTTTCTATTTCCCCACCATGTAACCAATGGTGTGCTGGAGCTAGTTCATAAGAGCTTATTGTTAAATTTTCAGTGTGAGCATTTATACCTTTGAAATTTTCAAATACTACAAATCAGGGCTTAATTTATTATTTTGTTGATTATCTGAATTTAAGTGATGGAGAAAATGTTAATGAGAACAATGAGGTGAACAGGATTATGTAATTTATCCAGGGAAACATTACTAATATGTGTCAGCAGTCAAATCTGAACCCAGGAAGATGAGTCTCCCTGACTCTAATCCTAGCAGTCTATCTACTATGCCACCTAGCTCTAATTTTCTGATGTCTATGAGCTGAGAGCTCCATTTGACTCTTCTCAGTTTCAGTTGAAGTCATGACATTACTCATTCAAAGCATATTTAATATTTAATATTATAAAATCATAGTCAGGTAGTAATTAAAAAGTTTTTTTTTTTTTTAATTCTCATTCTGTAGGTGACTGATGGGTTTTGAAGCACAAAGAAATGATATGACTTCCTCATGGTTCCACTAGTGGGTAGTTATCGGTACTAGTTCCTGGTCTCCCACCATCCTCAAATTGCTTCATAATCAAAATGTAATATACCCCATTGCTTATTTTTCTCTATGCCTGATAGCCCAGCTAAAAGCCCCAAATGGCGAGGGGTAACCACACATTATATAGACATGGGGTTTTCATTAAATTGTGGAGCCAGCTTCTAAATAGGCAACACTACTTAGTAGACATTGGAAGGTAACCAGCTGCCAAGCACAGCACAAAATGTCTCTGTGGTTTCTGTACAACATGAGGCAGTAGAGGACCTGAAGACTTATTTGCATGTGTGATTAGATCTCAGTAAAAGACTTGTTATATCAGATTGTAATTAGAGGCAAATCACTGTTGTGGAAAGGATAATGGAACTTGGAGGTGGGAGACCTAAGAATTAAATCTGATCCTGCTACAAGCTAACTATGTGACCTTAGCTGACATCAGTTTTTACCCTGCAAAATGAATGACATGAACATTCCCAAAAGTCCCTTCCAGCTCTAACATTGAGAATAATTACCAGGGAAGGTGAAGGAAATAACTATTTATTATGTAATATCTACTATGTTTCAAACATTGTGATAAGGTTTATTTTTCTTTTTTACAAATAATATTTCATTTTATCCTTAAAAGAGTTATGGGAGGAAGGTGTTATTATAATCCTCATTTTATAGTTGAGGACACTGAGGCAAATAGAGGTTAATTGACTTGCCCAGGATTATAGTTTGTAAGTATCTGAGACCAGATTTGAACTTGTCTTCCTCATGCCAGGGCCAGCACTATGTACACTATTTTAGTCCTGTTTTGGAGGGTGGTGATGGGAAATGGGATAGATGAATAGGCTCATCACCAGCAGCCATATGGTGTCTCACGGTCTCTAATTTTGGGGGATAGTGTGGCAAGGTCTCTAGTAAGTCATGTCACTCCTCCACCCTTCAATTCATACAATAGAAGGTATTTTCCATGCCCATTTTCATATGTACTGTTTAGTTTTCTAGTCATTCCTTTAATAATAAGTCCTAGAGTTTTGCCAGGAATCAAAACCAAGTACAATAATCTCATTGTTTGAATACTCCTCTCCTTTTTGGAAAACTGGAGTTATAGCACCTTTCTCATTCTTTGCGCTTTTAAAAAATATCTGATTGTGATTTGGTAGTCACTTCAAACAGTGGTTTCAACACTTTGAATGCAATGCCTCTGGGGTTGAGAATATGATCATTGAGGGCAGCTCAATTTCTTTAATTATCATTTTCCTTGATAATATTAGAACAGTTTTCTTTCTCTGTCCACAGTTATTACTGTCCCATCCATCCCAAGCACTGCCCTTTCTACTTATCCTAGTCTTGTCTTTCCCCTGATAGACCCCAAAACAAAATAAAATTGAACAACATACATATTTTGTTGTTCTTACCTCCTCCCAGCATCCTTGGCTTATTCTGAATTTTAGTACTTTTATTGGGACAATTTTATGATCTTATATCCATCCCCAACTATCTATCCGTTATGGTCCAAATAGTAATGACTAACCCAAGATTTCATAGGGAGCCGAGTCAGTAGGCAGAGAGAGACTGACAATAATTGATAAAGTAGAGATGTCAGAGGGGGCAATCTGTTGGAGGTGATTGGTTGGAACTGCATCACTTGAGTAGGCAGGGCTACTTCTTACTGTGAGACAGGAGTGAAGGAGGAGGTTGTGAAAGAAGACATCTGAGTGACTGGCTATGAAGAAGAGAGGAGAAGAGGGAGCTCACAGCAAATTCACTTTTTTCTGTAGAACTGGAGGCAGGGTTCTCAGCTGAAAGAGTGGGGGCAGGGAGAGTCATGCAAGATTTGAGGAGAGATGAAAAAACATTGAAAAGCTGCTCTGGAGAGAAGGATGAGTTGGTGATAAGAGAGGTAAAGTAGCCTAAGAGCAGTGAGGAACAAGTTGAAGCTGTATAACAAATTTATAGTGGCTCAGGTGGCATGATTTTCTATACTTTCATTCAATAGCAGGGGTAGGGCTCCAATTGCTAGGGAGATTTTTCCTGATGTAAAACTCTTTATTACTTTCAACCTGGTTCCCTGCTCATCATCTGGAGCCAGAGTTTGGTCGTCTTGCCTATCCTCAAAGGTACAAGTCAACTGCTTTCTCTTTTAGGAAATCTTCTCTAATCTTGCCAGTCAAACACACTTTCTTTAAATCTTGTAAAGAACTCTTTACTTGTCATCCTCTCCTCATATTCTATCTGGCCTCATATTATAGGGTACCTTCTTGGTCCTGACACATAGCAGACATAATAAATATTGATTGGTTACAGTGTGTACAGGCACATACAGAGCTATTATACATTTTTTGCCTTGTAGGTAGAAGCAATGGGATAGGTTTGGGGGGAGAGAAAGATAATTAAGATATGATCCTCTCCTCGTGGAGGTCTCAGTCTTATATATATATATATATATATAGGGGGATTGTGGTGATATGATACATACATATAGATGGAATGACTCTACTATACTATAAATATGAATCCAGATAGCATCTCATGAGTGTACATTTATGAGGAAGAAAAGGAAGGAGAAATCAATAGGCGACAGTGTGAATTGAAGGTCTAGGTATAGACACGGAGAGAAAATAGGTAATAGATCAGTTGCTAGAAAACACATTTGAAATCATCTAGTCTAAGTCTCTGAGGTCCTCAGGAAACAGGTGTAGAGAAAGGTAGCCAATGTCTAGTAATGCGACAGAGGCACATTTGAGCCCACATTCTCTAACCAAATTTCTATCGTACTATGCTACCTCTCCTGGTATATAGTTATATCCTCTAATAGTAAATAGTTTGGCTGGAATTTAAAGCATGTGGTGAATAGTACCTTGGGATAGATAAGGTTGGAAAGATAGGGCAAGCCCCGATACACACATATACTAACATAACAGTCCCCACCATCGACGGAGAATCAGAGATGTTTATTTTATTTTTATAACTGAATAGAATAAAAGTAGCACAGAATGTAGTGATGGTGAATGGTTTCTTCCCAAAGTTCTCGGGTCAATGGCTATCAAAGCAGCTTTCCACCTGCCATGCTGGCCCTCCTCAGCATCAGATCAGATTTCATGAAAGGGGTGGTTAAGGGTTCATTGTTCTTTCATTTGTCAGTTCCTGTTAGGTGTACTAAGAAACTGCTGTCATTTTTGTCATCCTTGAAAGCTGTTCAATTTGAGGCACTTGAAGTTGAAATTACAGAGTCTCAAAGCTAAATTTAAGAAAGCAATTTACTGTTCTCCCTAGGAAGAAATAGAACTAGAGGATATAATCCATGATTTTAGGTTTCTTCTGTTCTCAACACATTGGCTGGTACCAACTTTTGCTACCTGTGAGGCTAACCAAACCACTCTTGAATGAAGTGATGGAGAGATATTTTTGTCAGAGCTGTGTGGGATGGGGGAATGTGGGCAGGTGACCCATTCATTTGACATCAGAGAATTTTATATCCAGCAATGATTTTTCTGAGTTTGGGACCAGGGCCAGAGCAAGGATTCTCCCCATTGGAATTGGCAGCAATTCAATCCAGAACCCCAGTTTAGTAGTGCATTTCCCTATCCCAAGGTAAGTGGACCCAGATGTGCACCAGCAATGAGGCTGGTTCATTTTGGATGCAATAAGAGCTGAATTTACTGTGTCTTAAAGACAGTGGTATAGTCAATAGAGCATTGACTTTGAGATCAGGAAGACCTTATCCCAGATACTTAATTGATTGTAGGACTCTACACAAATCATTTAACTTCTCTCAGCCTCATCTATAAAATGAGAATAATAAAAGCACCTCCTTCATAAAGTCATGGTAGGGATCAAATGAAATAATATATGTAAAGCATTTTGTAAATCTTAAAGAACCATTTGTGACAGAAGGCTTGCATATAACAAAAAGTGACAGGCTGAAGAGCTTGTGGATCTGCTCCTCCATGGGGGAGGAGTCCCAGGAGGTCTGGAAAGTTGAGGAGTGAGAAGATTCTGCCTGGGATTTCAGTTGGATAGCTCTCTCAACCTTGAGAAGCCTAGGAGGAGAGGACTGGCCAAGCCTTTCTCCTAGAGATATCCATCTCTTTCCTCTCCTGGTGACTGGACATTCTCCCCCTTAATTCCCAAACTGAAGGAAGATCTGAAGAAAGACATTTGAGCCTTTGTTAAACTTTATCTCACAGTTCCTAGTGTCCTGGGTCTGAACTGTGGCCAAGGGGCCAAACCCAGGGCCAGTCAACCTGACTATCTCTCAGGGGGCCTAGGCTGCCAAAGCCTGAGTTTCCCCCCAAACTTGAGGAGGGAGGGAAAGGGGTTAGTTAAAGGGATCTCCTTTTTCCCATTTTCCTTTCCCATTATTTTCCCTGCCAGTCATTTCTTTATATTACCTTAACTGAATTAATTTACATTAAAGTGGTTATTCTTTCCCAAAATTTGAATCAAGTGTGGGTGGAACAGCTTAAAGAGGAAGGGACATTTTCCTGAGAAGGAACATTTTAGGTTCTAGTAGTGGAGGAGGACAAGAGGGATCAAGAGCCAGTCTGTGAGAGCAGCCATAGCTGAGGAGGGAAAGCTGAAGGGGGAAACTATCAAACCCCTTCTTCTCTCTCTGAGCCAACCCTAAACATCAGCCGTCTCTCCTACATCTTATTTCTTTTACCACCCACAAACCTTTTCCATTACATCAATAAAGGCTCACTATGATGATGATTATGATGATGGTCCAGACATATTTTATATTTGTGGAGTTCTCATATTGGACACGTCACAGAGAAACCTTTATGGGACTGAAAACAACTTTTATATTGATGTTTTTCTCTTCAAGTATTGCCATAGATTTCCTTCCTAGCTACTTTATTTTTAGTCTTAATAAGCAACTATATGTCTTCCTTGAAAGTTCTTCCACTCCCTCTTCATTTTTAAAATTCCTACTCATAAAAGCCCAACACAAACATTACCTCCTTCTTCAAAGAAGCCTTTCTTTATTGATCTTATTCCCCTTGGATTTTGCTTTTGCATCTCTTTCATGAACTTATGTTGACAAAATGTTATTTTAATTTTGTTGTCTTATAAAATTCTGGAGAGCAGGGAATTGCTTATATCTAAACTTTTTATTCTACTTATTGTCTCACACAGCACATGCATACTGTGGTAAATTAATGTTTGTTGAGTCAATAAATGAAATTAAATGATTTTAATTCATTTAGAAATAAAGTATTTGTGGATATTTGGGATAATAATAAAACGAGCATGATTTGACAGTAATGATAAGAACAAGACCTTTAATGCAACCAGGTTTATTAAGGTTCAACTTTGTGCTAAATGCTGTGAAACAAACAGAAAAAGACACATAAGTCACAGAGTGGCCTTGGGGACTTAGATTCTGTCAGGGGAGATCTGGTATTCAGCTTGATGTGATTAGTGCTATAGAAGAAAAAGGAAAGTGCTATGCAGAGGATAGAAAGAAGGGATCATTTTCACTTGATTCATCTAGATTTAGGAAGATTTCTCAAATAAATAAGGTCACATTTGAGTTGGATGTCAAAAGATGAATAGGATTTTAACATGCAGAAATTTGTGGGGAGAAAGCTTTACAAGTAGGGGTAGCTACATGGCTTGTTGGATAGAGTCAGGCCTGGAGATGGGAGGTCCAGGATTCAAATCTGGTCTCAGACACTTTCCAGGTGTGTGACCCTGGGCAAGTCACTTAACCTTAGTTGCCTAGCTTTTAACTCTCTTTTGACTTGGAACCAATACTTAATATTGATTCTAAGATGGAAGGTAAGGATTAAAAAAACAAAACACACAAGTAAAACCAATAAAAATCACATGATTATCTCAATAAATGCAGAAAAAGCCTTTGACAAAATACAACACTCCTTCCTATTGAAAACACTAGAAAGTATAGGAATAGAAGGGCCTTACCTAAAAATAATAAACAGTATACATCTAAAACCATCAGCTAACATCATCTGCAATGGGGAAAAACTAGAAGCTTTCCCAGTAAGATCAGGAGTGAAACAAGGATGCCCATTATCACCTCTATTATTCAACATTTTACTAGAAACACTAGCTGTAGCAATTAGAGAAGAAAAAGAAATTGAAGGTATTAAAATAGGCAATGAGGAGACCAAGCTATCACTCTTTGCAGATGATACGATGGTTGACTTAAAGAATCCTAGAGAATCAACCAAAAAGCTAGTGGAAATAATCAACAACTTTAGCAAAGTTGCAGGATACAAAATAAACTCACATAAATCATTCACATTTCTATACATCTGCAACACATCTCAGCAGCAAGAATTAGAAGGAGAAATTCCATTTAAAATCACCCTAGACAATATAAAATACTTAGGAATCTATCTGCTGAGACAAACACAGGAACTATATGAACACAACTACAAAACACTCTCCACACAATTAAAACTAGATCTAAACAATTGGAAAAACGTTGACTGCTCATGGATTGGACAAGCTAACATAATAAAAATAACCTTCCTACCCAAATTAATTTACTTATTTAGTGCCATACCCATTGAACTACCAAAAGACTTTTTGATTGATTTAGAAAAAAAAAACATAACAAAGTTCATTTGGAAGAACAAAAGATCAAGGAAATCCAGGGAAATCATGAAAAAAATGCAAAAGAAGGAGGACTTGTAGTTACAGATCTCAAACTATACTACAAAGCAGTGGTCATCAAAACAATTTGATACTGACTAAGAGACAGAAAGGAGGATTAGTGGAATAGACTTGGGGTAAGTAACTTCAGCAAGACAGTATATGATAAGCCAAAAGATCCCAGATTTGGGGACCAAAACCCATTATTTGATAAAAACTGCTGTGAAAATTAGAAGACAGTTTGGGAGAGATTAAGTTTAGATCAACATCTCACAAGATAAACTCAGAATGGGTGAACGACTTGAATATTAATAAGGAAACTATAAGTAAATTAGATGAATACAGAATAGTATTCGTGTTAGATCTTTGGGAAAGGAAGGATTTTAAAACTAAGCAAGAGTTAGAAAAAATCACAAAATGTAAAATAAATAATTTTGATTACATCAAATTAAAAAGTTTTTGTACAAACAAAACTAATGCAACCAAAATTAGAAGGGAAATAACAAATTAGGAAATAATCTTCATAACAAAAACCTCTGACAAAGTTCTAATTACTCAAATGTATAAAGAGCTAAATCAATTGTTCAAAAAATCAAGTCATTTTCCAATTGATAAATGGGCAAGGGACATGAATAGGCAATTTTCAGTTAGAGAAATCAGAACTATTAATAAGCACATGAAAAAAATGTTCTAAATCTCTTATAATCAGAGAGATGCAAATTAAAACAACTCTGTGGTATCACCTCACACCTAGCAGTTTGGCTAACATGACAGCAAAGGAAAGTAATGAATGTTGGAGGGGATATGGCAAAGTTGAGACATTAATGCATTTCTGGTGGAGTTGTGAATTGATCCAACCATTCTGGAGGGCAATTTGGAACTATGCCCAAAGGGCAATAAAAGACTGTCTGCCCTTTGATCCAACCATAGCACTGCTGGGTTTGTACCCCAAAGAGATAATAAGGAAAAAGACTTGTACAAGAATATTCATAGCTGTGCTCTTTGTGGTGGCAAAAAATTGGAAAATTAGGGGATGCCCTTCAATTGGGGAATGGCTGAACAAATTGTGGTATATGTTGGTGATGGAATACTATTGTGCTCAAAGGAATAATAAAGTGGAGGAATGCCATGGGGACTGGAACAACCTCTAGGAAGTGATGCAGAGTGAGAGGAGCAGAACCAGGAGAATATTGTACACAGAGACTGATACACTGTGGTACAATTGAATGTAACAGACTTCTCCATTAGTGGCAATACAGTGATCCTGAACAACTAGGAGTAATCTATGAGAAAAAAACATTATCCACATTCAAAGGGAAAACTGTGGGAGTAGAAACACAGAAGAAAAACAACTGCTTGAATACATGGGTCGAGGGGATATGATTGAGGATGTAGACTCTAAATCAGCTGTTCTCAACCTTTGGTTGTGACCCTGGCAGGGGTCGAATGATCAAAACACAGGGGTCGCCTAAAGCCATCAGAAAATACATATTTCCAATGCCTTTAGCTGCTGAGAAATCACGCTACTTTACAGCAAGATCTCGGAAAGAAGGGGAACCCTGCTGCCCACACATTGTACTAATATTAGTTACCTATCAGCAGCCCTCCCCCTATGCGGAGCCATGGATTTACCCTGTTGCCTGGAGACTGGACTCAAACAGAGACCCAGAGAGAGCACCCAGGCACTGGCTGCAGAGGGGTTAAGAATGAGTCCTGGAGTGGATAACTCCTGGAGCGGAAAACGGAGTCGAGTAATCCCAGCAAAGTGAAGCCTCAGCTTGAGCTGGAGGGAGAAGATAGGAAGAAGAAGGCAGAGTCTGCAGACCCCCTCCCCAGGCAGGACTTACCTCCTGCCTCAGAGCTCAGGCTGCCTCCTGCTGGATTACTATTTCTCAACATATAATTAAATATTGTTTTTGTGATTAATCACTGTGTTTAAATTATGTTTGATTTGTAGCAATGAGAATACATAATGCATATCAGGTATTTACATTCCAAATCATAACTGTAGTAAAATTACAGTTTTGAAGTAGCCACCAAAATAATTTTTTGGTTTGGGGTCACCACAACATGAGGAACTGTATTGAGGGGTCACAGCATTAGAAAGGTTGAGAACCACCGCTCTAAATGAACATCCTATTGCAAACATCAACAACATGGAAATAGGTTTTGATCAAGGACACATGTAATACCCAGTGAAATTGTGTGTTGGCTATGGAAGGGTGGAGATAGGGGAGGGAGGGAAACAATAAAAATTGACTAAATAAATTAATTAAAAAGCACACACACAAGTAGGGGAAAACTGTGAGTAAAGACAAGGAGCAAGAGATTTTTAATCAGGAGTCCATTAAGTTTTTAAAAAATTGATAACTATTTCAATATAATTGGTGTCCTATAGAATCTTATGTGTTTTATTTTATGCATTTAAAACATTAGTCTGAGAAAGGATCCCTAGGGTTCACCAAGGTGCCAAAGGGATTCATGACAAACATTAGATAAAAACAAAAATGTTTTTAAAAGATTTGATATGGAAACAGGAAGATCTAATTCATCATGGGGAGAATGGTAAATAATCCCACAGCAAAGAGTGAATGAAAGTGGGGAATATGAGTCTAAGTGGAAGGGTAAATGAAATACATATCACAAAAGCCTTCACAGTCAGAGGATATAGGAGTTTATTTTATAATAAGTGGGGAACCACTGACTTTTTTGGGGGGGACTTAAAAGATGACTATAGCATCTTTTTTGTGGGATAGACTGGGGAGAAGAAAAGCTAAATTTAAGGGAATCAAGAGGCTATTGCAATTTCTAAGTGAAAAGTATTGAGGGCCATAAATGTGAAGGTGGCAGTGGGTTTGCAAAGGTATGGGCCTATGTGAATTAATATCAGTCATTAATGAAAATAAGTAGACCAGGGAGAGAAAGAGCTTCAGATTGAAAATGAGTCTGGTTATAGCACAATGAATTTGAGGAGCTGATGAGATATCCTTGTGGAGATACATGGAAGTTAATTAGAACCACCCGTGTCTTACCACTTCTTCCTGGAGTTCATAGGATGAGTTAGAAATTGAAGGTAATCTGGAGGTCATCTGGACCAACCTTCTTATTTTATAGATAAGGAAACTGAGACCTGAGAGTGAAATGTTGTACCCATGCTCATATAGGGAACTCACAGCAGAACTGAATTTAAACCCAAGTAAAAAAATAAAATAGTATATACAAATAAAAGAATTAGAGAATGTTACACCTGGAAAGGCACCTTTGAGGTCATCCAGTATGCCCCTACCTCATTTTACAGATGAGGAAACTAGGGTTCAAAAGAGTGTCAAAAGTCCTATAGTTCATCAGAAGCAGAGTAGGTTCTAGATTCCAACACGGGTCACTTGCTCCTCAGTCTATTATTCTTTCCACTGTGTGCTTCTGTCTTTTCAAGCATCTTTAAGACTCAGGGAACAGGTAGAAGGTCTGTGCTTCTCCTACAGCCTACATATGAGTTCTCCTCACATATAAAGAGGAGCCTGGGTTGATCTGTAGGTCAGAGACCAGGTCCAATAAGGCAAGATAAAACTAATTCTGAGCCATCCTGGGTGTGATAGTAGCTACATATTAAGAGAGACACTTTCCCCTTAATGTTTTCTCTCATCCTGCCTTTCCCCTTCTCTCCTACCAACTTCATAAAGCCTTGGCAGAGGTCATGAACAGCTAAAAACTCTCCCTTTTCCCTTTAAAGAAAGAGTCAGTGAAATTGAATTGATAAATTCAGAATTATTCATTCCATCAAAGGCACAGACTCCAGGCATATGCAAGGTGTTGGGGAAGATAAGGAATGAGAAGTGTACTGAATGTAGATGCTAGAGGGACCTGGAATGGGAGCTCTATTGTTTATCTGCAAGGTGATCTCAGGATGTGACTCCCATTCTAGGAACAGATCAAATCGTGGGGCATGGGATGAGACTGTTGAGAAAACAAGAGAGATGTCTGCTTTCAGTAAGTCACCTCGACCTCTCTCTCACTCCTAGTCATTTCTGCATTCTGCACTGGAAGACAGAAACAGGCAAAGTGACAGAACAAGAGAAGGAAATTCTGGGCTAGGTATCTGGAGAATAAGTGAGCTATCCTGGAACAGAGTGCAGCTGCTGCTGCCTCATTTTGCTAACCAGGACAAAGTAAAGGAGATTGGGATAGGAGAGGTGAGCATCAAGATGGAAAGAACTGCAAAGGCTGTTTGGAGACCTCCAAGGCTGGCCATGAATACTAACCAGGATGTAATGTCCACAGAGCCAGTTTTTCCTACTTTCTCCCAATCTTTAGTTCACATCCCTAGGACCAGGTAGGACCTTAACTTTGGGTGTTTCCATAGGCATGCATGTTTGGTGTATTCCCAATTAAAATCTACTTAGGGAGGTTACCCTTCCATTCCGAGTCTGTATTAAGAAGGTGATCTCTGGGAGATAACACTAATGGGAGAAAATACAAAAAGGGGTACTTGGTATAGGGATTGAAATCAAACTGTCCTGGACCTCTTCACAAAATTGGAGACTCCAGCTGGGTGGATTTAGCATCAAGCCTAGAGATTGGAGGTCTTAGGTTCAAATCTGTTCTCAGACACTTCTTAGCTGTGTGACCCTGGGCAAGTCATTTAACCCCCCATTGCCTAGCCCTTACTGCTATTCCATCTTGGAACCAATGTTGATTCCAAGATGGAAGGTAAGGATTTAAAAACAAAACAAAAAAATGGAGGCTGCAGAAAAAATGTATCTATGGGTAGAAGTTGGTCAAAAGAAATAAAGGGGAGCTAAATCCTGGAGTTATAGGATTACAATTAATAAGGAAATAGGAAAGCTGGCACTACAAAGGTGTTTTTTTCCATCATAGAAGCATACATCTGAGGACCTGAAATAGAATTTTTGAGAATATTTTTGAAGTTTATTTATTTAATTAGTTTAGAATATTTTTCCATGGTTTCATGAATCATATTCTTTCCTTCCCCTCCTCCCACTCCTCTCCCATAGTCAAAGAGCAATTCCACTGGGTTTTATATGTGCCATTGATCCAAACCTATTTCCATATTATTAGTATTTGTGCTAGAGTGAGAATTTTTGAGACTTTTGCTATGATATAAAGAGTGGTCAAGTTTTAAAACCTAGATTCCCAAGGAAATATTTACAAGTGGATATTGATTAATTGGAAATCTGTTCTCTTTGAAATAAAAAAAAGATTTTGTTGCAGAGGCCCAGGCCACCTATAATGCAGGACCTGTTTGGGACTTATTTCTGGCCTGTGATGATTAAAGCTGTAGAGCTCAGAGATCATAAGCTCCCCTAGAAATTTGAATACAAGTTTGCCTAGCATGATTCTGGGCTATTGCCCTCTCATCCCCACATTTCCTAAAGTCAGGAGGCATTTGTTCACAAAAACCTAATGGAGAAGAAGATCTATAAGGTAAAGTGCCAGATAATCCATTCTGAATATTTGAGTTATTATTTGAATTTTTAGGGGGAGGGGAGAGATGAAATTATCCATCCCTATAATACTTTTGATTAATTTAATTTGGAGGCTTATGGAGAAGAGACCACTGGACTGGGAGCTGACCTTATAATCAGGAATCTTGAGGGAACCATGTGATCTTTCTGAAACTGTTTCCTTATCCATAAAGAGAAGAGACAGGACCATAGCCTGTCCCAGATCAGTTTATTCTGAATCCATCTAATTGTATTACCATCTAACCCACTTTGTTTTCCTAGTGTGTCCACAAGGATCATGAGATCATAGAGATTAGGTAAGAAGGGACAATAGACATCAAATTCCACCTCTGTAT
The DNA here is from genome assembly GCF_027887165.1 of Monodelphis domestica. Lineage (NCBI taxonomy): Eukaryota > Metazoa > Chordata > Mammalia > Didelphimorphia > Didelphidae > Monodelphis > Monodelphis domestica. Next base: position 326,816,141 of record NC_077230.1, on the reverse strand, counting down.
TGTATAGATAAAAACTGAGACCTAGAAAAGAGATATGACTTTTGACCACAGGATCCTATATTTAGTCTTAGAAGAGACCTTAGAAATCACTGAGTCCAATCATCTTATCAAAAAGATGACAAACCAGGGCTTAAAGTTCCAGAAAGTTTAAAGGCCTTGCTCAACATTTATCTCAGAGATAATAATTAACAAAGTTTGAATTGGAAGCCAAGTCTTCTGACTCTAAATCCAAAGTCTACTCTATCACACTTCCTCCTATGTCTCTAAAGCTTCATTTCAACACTAAAGCTTCATGTTCTTATTCATCAAAATTTTTTCACATTATAAAAGAACCTAGATAGAATCCCCAAGAATCATTTCTTCTCCAAACTTCTTGATTGGATGGTCTGTGTCTAGTCATATTAGTAAGGTAAAGTAATACAGCCTGACTGGATTTTTTTTTTCTTCAAGTGGCCCTAAACTGTCATAGAATGACAGAATTTCAGAATTTGAAAGGGCCTCTGTGTCGGTCTTGCCCAAACTCTACCTGAACACTAATTCCCTCAACACATCCCCAGTGAATGGCGAGCCAGACTTTGCTTGGAAACCTCCAGTGAGAGTGTCAGGCAGGTGAATTCATTACCTCTACTTTTGGACAGCTCTCACTGTTAAGAGGTTTACATTGAACTGAAATATACCTCCACACAGCTTTCACCCAGTGCTCTGAGTTCTGCCCTCTAGGGTTAAGCAGAAAAGGTCTATTCTCCCTTCCCCTTGACAGCCCTTCAAATACCAGAATGTAGCTCTCCTGTCCCTACAGGCAATTCCTAAATGGAGACTCCTTAAAATGTTTTGAGTCATAGTGGCATTTCTGGAATAAATGAGTAGCCTCCCAAAATGATTTTGGAGACTATACTTACATGGGTGTTAGAATACCGCCATTAAAAAGAATCAGTTTCATGGTGTCCCCATCAAAACCAACACACTCACACAAAGGAAGCATTTGTATGCTCTTAGAATCATATACTTTCAAGAGTTGGAAAGCACAGAGGTCATTTAGCCCAACTCTTATATAAACAATGAATGCCACATATTTGTAGCCTCTACTGGTCAATTCACTTTTGATTAGAGGTATATTTTGTTGTTCAGTTGTTTTTCAGCCATGACCAACTCTTTGAGACCCTATTTGGAGTTTTCTTTCCAGTACCTTTACTGGAGTGCTTTGTCATTTCCTTTTGGGGGTCATTTTATAGATGAGGAAACTGAGGAAAGCAGGGTTAAGTGATGTGCCCGGAGCCTTATAACTAATAAATGTCTGAGGCTGGACTTGAACTCATAAGGTTAAATCTTCCTGATTCCAGGACCGGTACTCTATCCATTGAGCTTATCTAGTTGCCCTTTGGAAATATATAGTTATAGACAATCACTAAAACCCCAAGTGGCCTTTTCCTTTTTTGGAGTTATGTCAATATATTTTGTAATCATGAACCTCTAGTTTTATAGTATGGAACTATGCCTAACAAGTGAACAGTTTACTATATATAACAGTCTTCAGTGCTCATGAGCACTTTGATTTCTTTTCTCTGCTCTAGGCTACACAGTTCTCATTTCATTATAGAATGTGTTCTCTGATCTCTTCATCATCCTGTTCACTATTCTCTGGATGGGTTTGAGTTTATAAATATGCTTTTTAATATTCCATACATATTATGGCCAAATACAGTGACATTCAGGGAATTTATTCTCCAATTCTCTGCATTTCTTTCCCAATAAAATAGTGCTTTAAAGTTTACAAAATGTTTTATAAAAATCTCATTTTGTCCTCACAACTTTGGAAAAGAGGTACTGTGGTTATTCCCATTTTACTGTTGAGAAAACTGAGACAGATAGCAATTAAATGACATCCAGGTCAGACAGCTAGTGAGAATCTGAGATTGAATTTTAACTCATATCTTCCTGATTTCAAGTCCTATGCTTTATCTATTGTACCACCAGCTGCTTCTGGCTAGGTATCTGAAAAAGAAAGTTATATTTCATCATTTCATCTGTATTATGTATAAAACAGATCCTCTGTGATTCTAATTTGATGTTCTCTTTCTCTACTGTTTATATCTGAGCATTCGCTTTGAGGGGGGGAGTTATTCCTTGTGAATCTATAAACATTCTTGGCAGTACAGTAACAGCCAGAAACAATAAATGCTGACCTATTTGACCTCTCAGGCAAGGTTGGGGGTGGAGGTCATGGATCTAATGAAAAATTCAGTATTCTCTGCCTTTCCTTAAAATCAATATTGACTTTGACTTTTTGTGGGCAAGCAGTAGTGATGGGATTTTGTTTTAGGCTGCTAATGGCTTTCACTTAATTTATTATATGGAGCCAAAAAAATAAATTGGGAATGTCCAGGGTGAATAAAAGATGGCCTTGGTATTGAGGGCTATAGAAAATTCCATTTTCCCCCCATGAATGGTAATTGATTATCAAAATAACAGGCCACATATTCTATAGTATTTTAAGATTTGTGATGTAGGAAGGGTGAATGCCATTGTCTGCATTCTCCAGGCGGGACAATTGGGGCTTGGAGAAATTTAGGGACCTTCTGAAGCATCATAGAGATTGGGTCATTATCTGCCTAATGTTGTTGCATGTATCCAGCCAGGCTATCTAATGCAGAAGAAAATATCCCCTCTGGGATGGCCAAGGGATGAGTTGGGCACTGAGGAGAATCTAGCTCATTATTTTTCAAGCTAGTTGCAAAATGGTTTTGGTCACACCTGGCATGAACAAAATGACTTGGAGTCCTTTCTATAGCAAAAGCAGCAATAAAAGCAAAAGAGATCTGTTTGTGGCCCTTCCCAGTTATGTCCTCAAGTTCCTTACACATCATTGAGAAATTTTTGGAGCTATTGCTTTTCCTAGTGATGCTCTGTGGCTACCAAACTGTTTGGGGTATACTTGGAAAACAGACTTCTTCAAGGGCAAGGTTTCTAATTGACATTTCCTGGCAATGAATCAATGAATGGGTCAATCAACAATCAAGTAAGTTCTGGGCACTAGGAATATAAAGAAAATTTAAATAGGCTTTGCCTTCAAGATGCTTGCATTCTACTGGGAAGAATAGCATATATAACAGACACCAAATAAGTGCAAGATTATTTAAGGATGGGGGCAGTACATGAAACTAGGGCATTGGGAAAGACATTGATGCTTAACGTGATATTTGAAGGAAACTTGGAATTCTGAAAAGTGGAAGTAAGAGGGGAGTATGTTCTAGGCAAGTGAACAACCTGCATAAAAGTCCAAATATGGTAGGTGGAATGTCATATATAACAAACATCAAGAAGGCCAGTTTGACCATAGACTATAAAATGAAAAAGGAGAGTATTATATAATAATGTGGAGGAAGTAAGTTGGAGTTTCATTGTGAAGGACTTTAAATTCCAAAGAGAAGAGTTTGTATTTGACTCTGAAAGTTCTAGGAAGCCACTGGAATTAACTAAGAAATAGAAGGACATGGTTAGATCTTTCCATAAGGAGAACCATTTTGGTAATTGTATGGAGGATGGATTAAGGAGGGATGATAATAGAGAAAGGAAACCAACTGGAGGCTGCTTCAACCATCCGGGCAAAAAGTAATGAGGACATGGACTAGGGTAGAGGAGATCATTAGAGAGGAGAGGAGGAATATGCCAGATGATGTTGAGATATAATTGACAAGATTTGGCAGCTGATTGAGAAATGAGAAAGAATTAGGAATCAAGGTTGATGAAAAGATTATGGACATGGGCAACTGGAAGCATGATGATGCCCTTGACAAAAACAGGGAAGTTCAAAAGTTCATGGATCTGAGGGAGAGAAGTTGAGTCTTTTGGGGCATGTTGAGTTTGAGATGCCTATAGGATATCCAGAATGAAATTTCCAGTAGGCAGTTGATGATATAAGATTGGAGCTTGGGAGAGAGACTTGGGTTGGATACATGTATCTCACAACTGAATTTATCTCCTTTTCCCACAGAGGTACCTCAATTCCCATTTCTTATATGAAACCCTCATATACTATGTTTTCTTTTTTCCTTGAATTCTCATGGCTTTAAGACCCATCTGATCAAACTGCTACAGATCTAGAATTGGAGGGGAACTTCAATGTCATCTAGGTCAATCCCTTTACTTTATAGATGAGTAAACTGAGATCCAGAGAGGTACAGACATCACCTGGTTTAACATTGTTTTGTTTTTTCTTTAGTTACTTCATGGGCAAAGGCAATGTCTCTGACCAAAAATTGCAAGGCTTTTTCTTCTTTTTTTTAAATCATAAAGTTTATTCAAATATTGAAGCATCTCAAAATTTAGATGCTACATTAAATTTCACTATTTAACCCATTTTTCATACTTATCCTAATTTTCTTTTTTTTCTCTCAGAAACAATATATCTTTTTAAATTATAAAAGATTAAGAAAATCAAAGAGAGAAATTCTTGGCCACCTCCAGTAATTATTCAAAAATCTCTCCATTGATTAATAATAAAGTCAGACAATTCTGCTTGACAAAATTGTATCTCTATATGCTGAATCATTAATATGTTAAGAGAACTATAGTTTTATTTGAACGCATAATTAAAAACAATTGATTACTCCACCACTATTGTAAGAATTATCTTTAAGTGCCTCTATAGAATATGTCATATCTATCACAAATCTCCTCTGCCTGATTTCTTCCAGGTAAAACTTATATTTCTTTTTTTTCTCATTTACACCTGGCTTATTCTTTGATTTAATTGATTAATTTAATGCAGAGTCAAGGTAAGCTTCACTCATACATAAATGAGGAAACTGAATACTGGAAAAAAAGGTTTTCTTTTTACCCCCAAAGGACACATAGTGGCACTCAAGCCTAGAGTTTAGGTCTTTTGGCTCTCCTTCAGTACTCCACATAGTATGCTATTAGGTTAGGACACAGAGCAAAAATCTTTCCTGGGCCAGATATTGATGTTAATGATGGTGATGATGATGATGATGATGATATTTGGAATTGGACATTTTTCTTTCTTTCAAACCTTTCTCACCCTTTTTCTCCAACTTCTTTCTCTTTTCCATTGTATTGGTCTTCTTCTCCCTCCCCCCATGCACTTTTTTATGAAATATAAAATTACCTCATTTTATTTCTTTCCCCATTACTCTTAGTATTATATACTTTTTACCCCTAGTTTTTAATATTATATATATATATATATATATATATATATATATATTTCATCCTATTCAGTTTGTCACTATTTCCACTAAATATACTTCTTGTTATTGTTATAAGGAATTAAGTAATATCACTCTGGCTCTTTAAGAGCAGAAGTCTTCTCAATAAAACTCTGTCTTTATAGGAGAAAACCACAAAAGAGAGGAAGAGAGTGAATTCTGGTTACTCTGACAGTTGGCTTCTGGCAGTTTTGAATTACAGTTAAGGAGGTTGAAAGAAGAAAGACTTAATAATTTAGCTTAGGAAGGTTAGATAGAATTTTAATCTTAGTTTAGTGAGTGTAGGTTTGGTGAAGTCTTCACCGGCAGGTAAGAAGATTCTAGCTTAAGGTTTATTAGAGATATAGTATAAGGTGTTAATAATGGCATATTAATATAATCTAAGAACTATATTCTCCATTTTGATCTATAAGCATAGTAGTTAAAAATAAGATATATACTCTCTTAATTTCTATCCTTCTGTTTACTATCTCACCTCTACTATAAATAAAAGTTGCACCAAACTGCTTCAAGATATTTATCAATGATCTAACAGTATTATTACCAAAACAACTTCAGTTTAGCTATAACATTAATCTGATGATAATAACAATTTTTAAGAGTTATCAATATCATCGTTTCTTATAGGAATACAAGTAATTTGAACTTACTGGGTCCCTTAAAAAGTTTTTTGTTTGTTTTTTTTCTCCCTTTCTCAATTACCTTTTGGTGATTCTCTTGAGTTCTGTGTTTGGACATCAAATTTTCTGTTTAAGTCAGGTCTTTTCTTTATGAAGGATTAGAAGCTTTCTATTTTATTAAATGACCATACTTTCCCCTTCGAGGATATAGTCAATTTTGCTGGATAGTTGATTCTTGGTTGTGGACCCAGTTTCTTGCTTTCTGGAATATCATATTTCATACCTTCTGGTCCTTCCGTGTGGAGACAACCAGGTCCTGTGTTATCCTAACTGTGGTTCCAGGATATCTGAATGGTTTCTTCTTAGCGGCTTATAGTATCTTTTCCTTGATCTAGTAGTTCTTGAATTTGACTATAACATTCCTAGGCTTTATCAATTGGGGATCAAATGCAAGAGTTGATCTATGAATTCTTTCAATCTCCACTTTTCCCTCTTGTTCAAGAATGTTGGGGCAGTTTTCTTGGATAATTGCATGTAGAATGATGTTCAGGCTTTTTCTTTTGTCATGATTTTCCAGTAGTCTAATAATTCTTAAATTGTCTCTTCTGGATCTATTATCCAGGTCTATAGTTTTATCAATGAGGTGTTTCATATTTGCTCAAGTTTTTCATTCTTTTTATTTTGTTTTATACACTCCTGCTGCCTTGTGAAGTCATTTGCTTCTAGTTGTTGGATTCTAATTTTTAAAGACTGAATTTAATCCCTGGCCTTTTGGTCATCCTTCTCCTTCTGGTCTGTTTTTCTTTTTAGGTCATCTTTTACTTTCTTTGCCACATTTTCAAGCTGATCAGTTCTGGCTTTCAAGACACTATTTTCTTCTTCCAGTTTATGTGCCTCTGTTTCCATATGACTTATTTTGCTTTTTAAGTTCTTTTCCCAATTATCTTCAGTCTCTCTAATTGTTTTTTGAATTGTGTTTTGAGTTCTTCCAAAGCCTGAGTTGAATTCGCTGGAGTTTTTGCATTTTTGCTTGGTGTTCTTTAGTCCTCCTTTGCTCCATTTGCTCTTTGTTCATTACCTGGATAGAAGCCATCAATTGTAATTTCTTTTTTCTTTTTCTGTTGTTTACTCATATTTTTTATTCTTTTGCTCCTGCCATTGGATGTAATCTTGCTCTTCTGATTATTTGTTGGATCTGTGGGTTTGGGCTATTCTGCTCTGAAGGGGCTTCTTTTATGCTCTGCTGACTGACTAGTTTAGGCTGATGGAGTATTAATGAGCTCTGAGATCAGATCTTCCCCATCTGGTAGCAGAAACTGAAGGTAAAGGTGGAGGCTGAAGGGAGTTGTATTTCCTGCCCTTTTATCAAGGTATTCTGATCAGGTTTAGCCTTCATCCTGGGATATGAGTCAGCAGGATTCTTATAGCAACAGTCAGTGGGGAAAGGGTGTTAAAGATTGAGCTTCCCTGTCCTCTGAAGGCTTCTTATCTGCCCAATTGTTAGACTAGATTAAACTGAGGTGGAGCTGATCTGCAGAGCTGGATGTGCCCTAAGGCCAAAGCCTAGAGAAGTGGAGGCCCAAGATGGAGAGTAGTGACTGTGATTAGGCTGCCCTCCCCTCCATCCCTCTCTTCCAGTTGCTTCCCTGCCAGCTGTAGTTAGAGTCCTGAGCCTGGCACAGCTGTGGCAGCAAGGCACTCCCTCTGGGCTGGAGTCCTCATCCCGAAATTTCAGCAACCATCAGTGACTCAGCACAGTAGGTGGGAGAAGGGTCCTGGGACCTTCCTTCTTCCTTTTCCTTCAACCTGAGAATTCAGCCTTCTCTGTGTACTGAAGTTTCAAAATTTTGGGTCAGGTGAACTGCATCCCCCAGCATGACTAAGGGTTCCCTCCCTTGCTTCTTCCTAGTGTGGGATTTGTCTTGAATGGACCAACCCCATGCTAGGGAGGGGCCATGCTATATAAGGACCTACATCTAGGAAGGAACTTTGAATCAAACTAGATTCAAAGTCTGCGAGAGGCTAGTCAATATCAGGAGGTTTGGTTTTCTTTCAATGAAAGTTTTAAAAATAATTAAAGTTTAAAAAAGAAAGAGCTTTTTATTTTAATCATTTCAGTTCCGTGACTCTGTCCTATCTTTAGATATGATTTTCAGTCTTCTCAAGGTACTTTGTTTTTTGATTGGTGTGGAAGGGTTTTCACAGAGGACTGGACTTTTGCTGCTTCTAAGCAGACATCTTGACTTGCATAAGCCTTCTGAGGGCAGAGACTGTCTCTTGTACCTTGTGTCTTCCACCAGGACCAAGTTATGTTAAAAAAATTTTTTTTGTAAAGAAGGGGGAGAGTTTAGGACCCCTAAGAAAAGTGCTGTCCAATGTAGCAAACACAATGGGAAAGTTTTCTAGCCTATCAGATTCTGAGAAAATATTGACTACAAGTAGACAGTTCAAATTTGGAGTCAACCCCATTCCCTTTGTATAAGAAGGAAAGACCAGAAGGAATGGAAAGATTGAATTTGAAAAACTGTCTCAGGAGATGATGGGATGGAACCCAGCTGCCATCTGGGAATGGTATGGAACTTTCCAGCCAAGCAAAAAGGGCAGCATCTGGGGAAGCTAAAGGTTCTTTTCTCAGTGGTCTGAAGGGTGAGGGAACTAACCCTTTGCTGTGAAGATTATATACATCTCTTAATCCCTTTCCCTGGAAACAAAAAATCCTGTTTTTTTTAGTGGTGATACCTTTAGGATAAAGACTTTTCCCTTAGGGGAAACCCAGAGCTTATTCTAAAAAATACTCCCTGATTCAAACCCCTAAGATCATCTGTATAGGGAAATAGTTAGGGATTTCCTCTTTCCCTCTGTCCTTTATTACCCTTCAACCCTTTTACCCAAATAAAATAGATATCTTGATTTTTACTAGACTCAATCATATTAAATGTGTATGGAGGGGAATTTCCAAAAGTACATCATCTAAAGAAAAAGGAACTGAGGGGGAGTTTACTTACTCTTTCAGCTCTAGTCAGACCTGACTCCATTGTTAACAGCACTGCTTGGGGGAAGGGGAGGAAGAAGTGGTGCTATCTTATATTTATTCCCCCAAGTATCTGGCAACTTTGGTTCCTTCTCAATTTCCCCACTAATACACCTTCATGCAAGGAAAGGCAGTGTGATATAGTACAATGCAGCCTGGATGAAGCATATCATTTTTAACTTTCTCTTCATGAATACTTTTTTCTCATATAACCTACATTTGTCTTTCACAAAATGATGGACATGGAAATATAAGTATTGTATGATAGGACATGTATAAATTATATCATATTACCTGCTGTCTTGGAAAGGGGATGAGAGGTGAGAGGAAAGGGGAGAACATGGATCACAAAATGATTATTAAAAATTGTATCTGTGTGTAAAAAAAAAGTTCAAACAAACAAACAATGCATCCCTGGACCTAGAGTTAAGACCAGGGATGGAACTCAAGCTCTGATTCATGTTAGATTCCCAATCACAGGCAAATCACCTCCATTTCTGGAACCTCAATTTCCTCACCTATAACAAAGAAGGCAAAGAGGGGTAATAAGATTCATTGCTTATCTCATAAAGTTGTCACAGAGAAGTGTTTTGCAAACCTTAAAGAATAATATCCATATTGTTTTCCAAGTGGTTCTGCTGATCAAAGGACTTTCCTTTAAATTCAGCTTTTCAGTGGGACCTGACTCAAAGGCAGAAAGTTATATCTATTTACTCCCACAATTTTGAGTGCTGTGGCTTACAACATAAATACCCAATGAATATTTATTACCTTGAACTTTACTGCAGTCCCCATACAGAAAAATGCAACACATTCAGGTACTTAACAGGTTGTTTTGTTTGTTTTTTGAGATTAGCATGCATATGATATAAGACGAATTTTACTCCCTTGAGTATAATGTATGATCTGAGGGGTTTAAGAAAAAATAAATCCCACAAATAATAGAGTATTCTAAATCCTCCATAATTTTCTAAAAAAAAGGTAGGGATTTAGGGAATCTAAGCTATTTCTTGTGTCTTCTGTTTTGGATTTCAAATTTGCTCTTGATCCTTTCACCATCTGTTTTGATATGATGAACCCATCTGCCATAATATTTGTCAGCATTTGAAACCATTTATACTGGAGGCTGTCATAAGATTTGAGAAGAAAGCAATGTTGTAGACAATCTCTTTTATTATATTTTAATATATGATATTATGTTAAGTTTAAAATTGTGTCTAGCTTTACATAGTCAGGTGATTTTGAAATGGACACAATGGTCCAGTAGCATCAACAGACCAAAGTTAGAATGACCATAATAACTTTTGACATAGCCTTAGTCATCAGTATTCTTGGGTGATCACTTTGTGCTCTGTGTTGGGTCTACAGAGGCAAAAAACAAACAAGACTCTGTTTGTAATTTGTATTCTAAAGGGGTCATGATAGGAAGAAAGTGTCCTGTATGTATCCAAATAAATACAAAGTAATTTTAAGAAGTCAATGTTCATACCTAAAAGAATCAGAAAAAGATTGCATGTAGGTGGGAGCCCCTGAGTTTTGCTTTGAAGGAATATAGGAAATTGAAGAAGAGAAACGAATGTAGTGGATTCCAGCCGGTGGGAGCAACCTCTGCAAATGAATGGAGATGGGAAATTTGATGAAGTTGGAGGTAACAGCTGTTAAGGGAATTTGACAAGGATCAAGAGAATGTAGAAGGAAATAATACAAAATAAGATTGGAAAGGTATTTGAGAACTATACTATAGAAGTCAGTAAGTACTACTGTGAGTTTTTTGAATTTCCTTCAGGAAATAAATAAGGTTTTTGATAAGGGTAGTAACAAGATTTTATATATATTTTTGGTATGTCAGCTTAGTAGCTGCAGGGACACCAGATTGGAGAGAGGTGAAAGTAGAAGCAAGGAGACCAGTTAGGAGGCTCTTGCAACAGATCAGGGCAGGGTGAGGAGTACTTTGTCAAGTGAAATCTTATTTGCCAACTGACATTCATTTTGGTTCAACTTAATAGATCTTATTGAGGCCTAAGGCTGGGTTGAGTCCAGTAAAAAATATAAAAAAAGATCATGGAAGATCTGAAAAAAAACCACAATTATTAAATTATACTAGATAAAATATGATGACATGGTTAGTTGAATGATAAATGAGGAAATGAAATATTATGGTGTGGAGGCTCATTGTCAGAAAGAAAGATGTTGGATGGACATATAGGGAAGGCTTTATGAAAGAAGTAGGTCTTGAAATGAGCTTTGAAAAATAACATGGGATTCGAAGGGATAAAAAAGATCAGGAATGGAATCCTAGGTTAAGTGAGTATTATACATAATTAAGTTGGAGTGGGGGTGAATAGTAAAGCAGCTAGATGGTGTGATGGATACATTAGTCTTGGAATCAGGAAGACTCTCCTTCATGAGTTCAAAACTAATCTCAGACACTAGTTGTATGATCCTAGGCAATTCACTCAACCCTGTTCAATGGAGTTCCTCACCTGTAAAATGAGAGAAGAAAATGGAGAGTATGCCAGTATGTTTGCCAAGAAATCTCCAAACGGGGTTACGAAGAGTTGGATATAGCCCAAACAACCGAACAACAACAAAGCTGGTGAATGATAATCAGGAACACTTAGAGTGGGTCAGAATGGTTTACTGATACTTCTAGCTAAGGCTAGCAGAAGACCATTATCAAATGAACAGAAATTCAGTTAGAAATAGAATCATACAGTCTCCCATAACCCTTGTTGAGTTCCCAGGAACCACCATGCAGAATGGTATCATGGACTATGAATGGGATATATTCTTCATTTGAAGATCCAGAACCTGTGGGGGTCCAGGTTTATGGCTTCAGCTTTTGTGGAAGCTGACATCACTATTGGGACAGAGGAATCAGAGAACAATGACCAACAGCAAAAAGAAGTATTAGCCAGGAAATCCTACTCTTGTTGAGGAGAGATTGTAACTATGCCCCATCAGCAAGTTTGTTAGATAGATTCGGCATCCAGTTTTAATGAGAAATGGGTGCATACGCATACCAACATTATATAACAAGAGCCAGGGTTGACAGAGTAGAACTCTAGATTCCTTTGGCTATTGAGTGAGGATAGACCTGAAAGCAAGATTATTACATGATAATTGCTTGGAGGAACTGGAGATAGTTAGCCTAGGGGAGAGAAGATCAAGAAACATGTACAACTGCCTTCAGGTATTGAAATGACAATGGTAAAAAATCAGGGACCTGACTTGTTTGCTTAGTCCCCAAAAGATCTAGGAGCAATAGAAAGAAATCTTGACACAACCTAAGTAAAAACTCCTTTTAACAATTAGATCTGGATAGAAATGAAATGGCTGCCTCACACTCCACATCACTGAGGGTCTTCAAACAGAAGCTTTTTGGCAACTTGTCAGGGATATTGTAGAGGTGGTTTTGTTCTAGTACAAGTTGGATTAGATGATTACTGAGGTTCTTCCAACCCAGAGATTTTGTGACTGAATTACTATGTTATCAGCAGAGGATTCTGAAAGCACTTGATAACAATGAAGATATATATTGAGAAGAAATAGGACGTAAGACTGGAAAGGTAACTGTCTAAGCCTGAATTGAATTGAGATCTTCCTGAATTCAATTCCAATGCTCTATCCATTGTGCCACTTAGCTGTCCCTTCTTGATAGTAAACAGAAATCAGACTTGTTCAAAAGATCAGAATATGCCAAAAAATACACAAGAGAGAATGAGGTTTTTTGTTTGTTTATTTGTTTTTTATGTGACAGTGATGTGAGATCTCTGTTTAACCAAAAGAAAGATACTAATTTCAGTCAAGGGGAAATTTCATGAAGTCTCTAGGGAGGAAAGTTGTAACACAGGGAAATATTTCAGAGCCAGTTTCCCCTATGTGTCTGCTTTCCAAGGATGGTTGGTCTGTCTGTATCTCCTGCTATGACCTAGGTCCCAGACCAATCTCAGAGTCTTCAGAATTCCATTTTTTTTTCATTCTTCTATATTCTTACTCAGCACTGCAGACTATTTGTCCTTTCAAGATATCAGAGAAACAGTGGAATTATCATCCTGCAGTATGGTGAAGGGCAGATAAATAGAACCTTATCAGATTTCCTTGTGAGAAGCTTGGAACCTGAAGAGCAAGCAGTCTCAGAACCTCTGAAGTTCTTGTCCTGGATGGTCTTTTGTGTAAGTAGCATTTGAGAGGAAGGAGTCTTAGACTGAAAAGCCATTAGCTTTCTTGGTTGCTTACTACCCCCTAAAAGGGGAGAGGAAACTGTTTAGTGTATGCTAGTCAGAATGAACACTTACCTCAAAATGCAAGCAACTAGGGAAACAAAAGACTTTTCAACCTAGAATACATGCCTGAACACTGGCAATCTGTAGTAGGACAGGAAGTTAATTCTGGTGCACGACTCCATCTCTCAGAGGAGAAGAGATGGGGCAGCCTCCCAGCCTCTTCTACTCCCCATCCACATCAGGATCACAGTCCCCCCTTTGGAAAGACGCTGGCAAAATTCCAGGTAGCTATCTGTGCCTCTTCTTGAGCTACTGTCTGTACATTTGGATCCTGTGTGGACATATGCAGCCCTCATGGGTAACAAACACCTTACAATTGAAGTACTTACTCTGAGAATGGTTTTATGCTAGGTCCTGGGAGAGACAAAAAATAAAAAATGAGGAACTACCTCAGTGAACTTACATCCTACAACAAGATACAGTATAGAAACAGAGAAAGAATTGTCAGATGTTTTGGGGAAGGGAATAGCACCAATGCCTAAGGGCAGTCGGGAAATCTTCCCAAAGGAGTAGCATATGAGCTAAATCTTGAAGGAAGCAAAAGATACAAAACAGATATATTCATTTCACAAGGTCGATGGGAGATGCTGCTGCTTCAAAGTTTGCAAAGAACTTTGAAAGTGTTATCTCATTTGATCCTCACAATAGCCCTGGGAAGTACATGCTATTATTAGTCTTATTTTAGGCAGATAGAGGTTGTGACTTGTCTAGGGTCTTATAGCTAGTAAGTGACTGAGGCAGAATTTGAATTCAGGTCTTCCTGACTACTTAGCTGCCTATCTTTAGTGGTAGTGATGATGGTGGTAGTCATAGTGGTGGTGTTGGTAGTAGCAGTAGCAATAATAGTAGTGGTAATAAGGTGGTGGTGTTGTTGTTGATGGTATTGGTAATATACGAGCCAAAAATTAGAAAAAAATATAATCCAGATGTTGAAGATAGCTTGTTAAAAGATATGTAGAGAGTAGAGATTGATTGTCCAATTTAGGAAATAGCACATTGACTTAAAATAAATGTTATTTGAGTTTCTATACCTTCACAAGAGGGGAAAATTATAAGTGACCCCCAAATTTTTAGCAAGTTGCAAGCATCAGATACCGCAGTGGGACTGAGAAATTTTCTATTGTCTTGCCAGTGTTAAAAAAAAGATTTAATTGTGAGATTTAATTACAAAGGAGAGTGACTGACAAGTGCTTCATCATTACGGATTTATTAAGAAGAGACTGACTAAACAAGACAAAATCTTCTTCCATAATTAGGACATTCTTCAATAGAAACACTTTTCTGGAAAAAAGTAACCAGAGAAATACATTCCTGTTCCCATGTTTGTTTAAAATCAATTATAGGCAAATAGGGGTGATTGATAAGTTTTTATCAAGGACATTAGTCAGTCATTGGGTCCAAACTTTTCCTATTAAAGAGGAGACTGAGACCTGAAGGAAAATAATTTGCTGGAGGCTATAAGGTAAGCAATGAGGTAGCTTGATGGTATAGTGGATGCCAGACCTGGAGTCAGAAAGACTCATCTTCCTGAATTCAAAGCTGGACTCAAAAATTTACTAGCTAGGTGATTTTGGATATATTGTTTAGCTCTGTTTGCCTCAGTTTCCCCACCTGTAAAATGAGCTGGAGAAGGAAACACTCTAGTATCTCTGCCAAAAAAATCTCCAAATGGGGTTACAAAAAGTTAGATATGACTGAAACAATAAACAACAAACAATGTATGGTAAGCAAATAGGCAACAAAGGCAGGCCTTGAAACCATATTTTCCAGGCTCCATGCACAGGACTCCTTCTATGACACTATGATGCCAAGCTAACATCTTAAAAAATTCCCTCACTAATGTGTATTTTCATAATCTCCATTCTAGGTTAAAACAAACAAACTAAAACCCAGCAACTCTAAAACATATGTCCTTTTAGGATGCTTGTAAGAAGTCAAAATATTTTCTGTATTCTATTTTCTGGGATATTTAAGAAATCCTATTTTCTTTTGGCCTCATGGATGTGCTATTGACTTAATGTAGTTTCTACTTTCATCCTTTGATATTTAGTACTAGGTTTCAGTTGTAAGAAGTATAAGGCAGATTTTGCCAATAAAGCAGTTAGTCGACCCATTTCTGAATTTTGGGTGGTAGGCTAGGGGCTGAAAAATGGTCTCTATCATAACCCCTTCAGAAGCTTCCCCAAGTAACCCTCGAGAGCTCAAAGATTTTTCCAAATTGATCTTTAAAAAATAGGTGAAGGGACAGCTATGTAGCATGGTGGGTAGAGTGAAGAGGCTCTGGGTTCAAGGTCTTAGAAACTTCCTACCTATGTGTGACCCTGGGCAAGTCACTTAACTGCAATTGCCTAGCCCTTGTTGCCCTTTTGTCTTGGAACTTATACTGGGATGGAAGATAAGGGTTTAAAAATAATAAAATTAAAAATATAGGTAGAGACTGTTCAGGGAATCATTGATTAGAACAGAGGGTTTAGGAGCAGTGGACAGTAAGGTTGAAGAAGCAACCTGGGGAGAGGTGATTATTCAAACCCTTGATATCCAGTAATAAAATGAATGCAGAACGAAGGAGTCATGGAATCTTAGCATTGAAAAGATCCTTAGAGATGACCAATTTTTTAAAAAATGGGATGCAGGGGAATTTTGGAACCAGAAAACTTGATTTCAAAGCTTGCACCTGATGCTCATTACCTGTTGACTTCTGGGAAAGTTCTTAACATCTTGGGCATTGGTTTTCTCATTTGTAAAATAAAGAAGTTGGACTAGATACAGTCTGAGGTCCATTGTATACTTAGATTTAGGATCCATTATACTCATCTTAGAGATGAGGAACCAGAAACCCAAAGAGGTCAAATGTCTTACCCAACGTCACACAGCTAGTTGGCACCAGAACCAAGGTCTCCTGACTTCATTGCAAGGGAGTTTGGAATGGTTGGAGCTACCAAGGAGCTGAGATAAAGCATGGATAGGTTCTTGAACAAGTGGTTGTAAGGTCTGAAGGAGTTCGAAAGTGGCATCAGGGTGACTAGTTAAGCGTAATTCAAGAGTAACTCAGACTTAAGGTGATAAAAGTTGAGTGGGTGGTGGCAATAGGAATGTAAAGGAGAGAATGCAGAAGACTGATTCTCAGCCCTAAGACATAAAAATACTACCCTACTTCTTAGGATCAGAGATTTTGAACTCAAAGGGACTTTAGAAGTCACATAGATCAATTCTCTCTCTTTTTTTTTTTTGTAAAGGAGGACCAGAGAGATTTGAGGCAACAAAATTGATAGAACACTGGACCTGGAGTCCGAAAAACCTGAGTTCAACACCAGCCTCAGACTCTTCCCAGCTGTGTGACCTTGGGCAAGTCACTTAACTTCTGTTTACCTTAGTTTCCCTTAATTGTGAAAAGGGAATGATTACAAGCACACGCACTTCTTAGCCTTGCTGCTCGGAATAAAAATGATAATATTTGGAAAGTGCTTATGTGGCATATAGGAGGTGATTAATGAATGCTGTTCTCCTTCCTTCCAAATTCAGTGATTTTCTTGTGGTGCCTCACTGCTGTCCCTCTTATTTTTTAGCAGACAGTTATGACCGGCCTAGTTGATATTTTATGGCCTTGAAATTTCTGAAGACAATTTTTTTTGTTAGGCAATAATGAAAACACATCCCCAGAAGTGGCCTTGGTCAGCTAAAGGTGCCCAATTTGGGATGTGGAGTGAAATTGAATTCCTTATTTTGCCTTTGGCAGCAGGCACCAGAATAGAGGTGTTAGCTCCATTGCTCTGGCCACTTTCCAGCTCAGGCAATTATATTTTCCTCCCCTCTGGCAATGAACAGCCTGGCATCCTCCTGCCTTTTTTACTCCCCCAGCCAGCTTCAAGGGACTTATTTGGGAAGTTTGGGAAAATTAGTGTCATGTAACCAGCAGATTCAAAAGGGAGTTTGGGAGGGTTGGAGCTACCAAGGAACTGTGATAATGCATTCTAATTATTGTCAGGAGGAAAGAGATAGAGTTTTTCTAAGCATCTGGAAGGCTAGGAGCTAAGAGACAAAGTTCAAAGAATCTAGATGATCTAAACCTGGAAGGGACTTCAGAGGCCATCTAGAGTCTAGGTCAACCTTTTACAAATGAGGAAATTGAGGTCCAGAGAAATTAGGTGACTTCAAGATCACCCAGGATCAAAGGCAGGATTTTAATTTGAATACTCTGTATTTGAATCCAGATCATTTTACTCCAGAGACAAGATTCTTTGAGACTCACCTGCACTTTCTCTCAAAATTGAATACTACTCTCTTATTGTCTGGGATGCTTTAGGCTATTTCTATAAGAAATGATAAGGGAATGTGCTTTTTCTTCCCATACTTTCCCTCCTGGTGCGACCAATGATGCACATTTCAGAAATAACCTGATCTATCAGAGATAGATCAGGCGATGATCATGAAATAGGAATATTGTCTTGCTGCTGATAAAAGATGGATATCATGGAGTACCAGAAGCAACGAACCATGTCAATATCTAAACAGTCCTGCAGAGTATTATGTGATAATGAATGAAGCATGGGATTTGGACTCAGAGAATATAGATTTAAATCGTTCCATTGATATTACTTTCTGGGATGTCTTTGGGCAAGTCACTAGTGCTCTGGGTATCAGCTTTTTCATCTGTAAAATGAAGAAATTGAATTGTAGAATCTCCACATTCTCTTTAAATTTAAAAAGGAAGTCTAAATCCAATGATCCACTACTATTTGGATCAGACCTATGGATTACCTCTGGTCAACAAAACCAGATTAGCAAGGCTCTTTAAAGTCCAGCCAAATCAAGAGTAGAAGATTTGAAAATGAGCCTTCCAAAAGCGCATGCCTCATCAGCTGCAGCCTCTCCTGAAGGTCTTTAGCCTGGTATTACATAACCCGTCATCTTGGGATCATTCTACAATTTCTCCAGCTCACTTCCCTAGGTTTCCAATGGCAGTTTATTATTCAATGGAAACTCAGTGATTATACAGCAAATATCAATCACATAGGACCCTGAACCCTAAACTTAGGAATAACTTCTTTACAATTTCTTGAACTTCTTCTTCAACTTCATCTTTGAGAGATTATGTGTGTCTTCTGGATGAGAACCCTTGACATTGAAATACCTGGAGATATGCCCTATCCTTTGCTCCTGGAAGAGTGGGAATTCATTGAGAAGCATTGAGTCCTAGTCTGTGTCTAGCTGGGGGCAGAGAGAGAGAAACTGGGGACTGAGCCCAGCTGCTTATGGTGCCATGAACAAGAAGGATCTGATGAAAACTTGGTTGTGACTAAACTAATTAGGTCTATGAGTGTACTTCTATAGATATTTTGTATTAAATGACAGCCCTGAGCCTAAAATCAGCTAGATCTGAGTCTAAATCTGACCATAGATACTTACTAGCTGTGTGACTTAAGACAAGTAATTTCACTGCCTCAGTTTTCTCCACTATGAAATGGGGAAGATAATGGCACCAAATTCCAGAGTTCCAATAAGGATAAAATGAGAGAAAACTGATAAAGAGCTTAACACAGTGTCTAGCACTTTTTAAAAAACCTTTTTAAATCTCTCATATATCAAATTTAATATGATGAAAACAATGCTAATCGATTCCCTCTTCCAAACATACTTCTTACTATTGAGCTAATCACCATCTTTCTAGTCATTCAGATCCACAATCTTGGATCTTCAACTCCTCCCTTTCATTCTTACCATATTCAAATGAGACAACTGTCTCATTTGACTCCCTTCCTCATTACCTATGGCCAGAACTATTACAATAACCTCATATTTGGTCAAACCACCTAGTGTCCCTCTCCTCACCAAACAATCCTTCTCTAAGCTTTTAAAGTGATTTTCCCAAAGTGTAGATCTGACCATGTCACCATGTCATTCAGTAGTCTCCAGTGTCTCCTGATTATCTCTAGGATCAAATATTCACATCCCTATTTGACATTAACAGTTCTTCACAACCTGTTTCCTCAGTTTTTCACTCCTTATGTATTACTCCCCTCTGAGAATGCTACAGTTCAGCTGTAGCATTCATGTTTACTAGTCTACTTTGTGTTCTTCTCTCATAAATCTTCAACTTCTAATTCTGTATCTTTGCTACACTTGTCCCCTGTACCTAAATTCTTTTCCCTCTTCATCTAAGCCTCTTAGTCACTTGAAGTCTCTTCTAATCTTAGCTCATATAGCACCTTCTAGTGCAGCCCTTTCCTTGTTGTTCAGTCATGTCTGACTCTTCCTGACCCCCTGGACCATATCTATCCAGAGAGTTTTCTTGGCAAGAATACTAGAATAATTTGCCATTTCCTTCTCTAGTAGACTCTTTTGTCAGGTAATTAGAGGTTAAATGAATTGCCTAGGATAACACAGCTAGGATGTGTCTGAGGCTGAATCCAAATTCATGTCTTCCTTATTCCAGCCCAGTATTCCATCCACTGAGCCAACTAGCTGCCTCCTACAGTCCTTTTCAAGTCCCCCACTGTTAGTGTCTTCCCTTCTATATTACCTTCTGTCTGCTCTGTATGTATCTGGCCCACTAGAATGTAAGCACCTTGAAGGCAGGGACTGTTGTAATTTTTCTATTTATCCTCAACACATTTAATGCAGTGCTTGGTACATAGAAAAAGCTTGATAAATGCTCATTGGTCATTGATCAACTGTAATTCTCCTCATCTCTGCTATCAAGGAAACATCCTAGCTAGTGAGAAGTATCCCTATCCTCATGGCCACACTTTTGGTTTTGCTCAAATCCTAACTCTCTGGCTTAGCCTCAGGAGAGGTCTGACAAGGTGATCACCCACTAAAGCCATAGTATAAGCCACAAGATATAAAATGGTCAAATGGATAAACCAATGAAGATACAGTTTAATGGGATGCCAACAGCTAAGGCAAATGATGTCAGTGGTACATGTGGGGATAAAGAAAGGAGTATGCACGGTATGGAATTAAGGAAATATGAACATAAAATATAAATAATTCTCATCCATCCAGAGAGCTTTGGGCATGGCAGGCTTACAGATAGGCACACAATTAAGGGATGGATTGGGAGAGGGCTCTTAAGTAGCCAGGATGGATTTCTCTCTATTCAATATCTTTTTGTGTTTTATCTCATTATTTCTCAATCAAACACTAAGTCAAAGGAAACCAACATGTATTTTGATTGTCTGTGAATGTTTCCACAGCAAGGGAATGTTCCAATCATTTTAGAGCCTAAGTAGTTGATTCTTTTTCATAAATGCTGCTATGCAAAGGAAAAAAGAAAGGCTGAAAAGAAAATGGGGGAAAACACTGAATAAAACCTTCTTTAAGCAGCACTGCTACTCGAAAGGTCTCATTCCTTCCTGGTTACAAAGAGAAGTATCACTATTTCACTGTGTGACATCTTTATCCCTTAACCCAGCTATGTCTTTGTCGGATATAGCTGTTTAAAAAGGGATAAGTTCTTCTGGAACTAATAAAAAAATCTAGATTGCCTTGAGCTTCACAGAAAGGCTTATATTTTTGCCAACTGCACATAATTATGCCCTTTGGTTTTTCACAGCTAAAGATGAAAGTGTTTTGAAAAAGTTGGTGTGACTCATTATAACTCCATAGTCCAAGAGATTCTTTCCCTTAAAAGCCATTCTCAGTGTTATGCCTTCCCCATTCCCCCTTCAATACATGATCATAAATTTAGAATTGGAAGGAACTACAGAGGTATCTCATAAGAGAGGTATGGCATAGAGAAGAAGAAATCATTTAAGTAGAAAAGAGATCATTTGGATTAGTGTATTATTATTGGCATAAGAAAATATTTATTCAAGGGGTGTAAACCTTAAAATTTTTTAGACTTATATATGTTGGAAATTTCACCATTGGGAAATTTCATACTTGAAAAATTTCCTTGTCACAGGGGAAACAAGAGGAGGTGACCAAATGCTTTTATAATTGTGAAAGAAATCCTGTTAGACAAAACTGAAGGGTTGTGGTACCCATTTAGATAAGACGACATATATTTTTTCTAAGGAAAACAGCACTGTTTTTGACTATCTACTTTATCATGTCCTTTAATCATTTGTTATAAGACATTTTTCTTTCAAAAGTGATTGGAGACCTTCCAATATTAGGCCATAAGATTGCTGAGAGATTATATATTAATAATATATATATATATTGATAATATATATATATATTAAGATTAAACCACAGACTGTGGTTTCTATTCTTGTCCCACAGTATATTAGTACAAAGAATGAAATAAACCCTACTTCCAAGGGGTTTACATTCTAATGGGAAGGAGGTACAAAAGTATATCTAAAAATACATAGAGCAGAAATATAAAGTTGATAAAATACATTCTATCTAAAAGATCACTTAGCTACTCAATTAGCTCCTCATTATCAATTTTTCCTTGGGTTGTGTGCAGGGAGCTATATTCTCTGCATTCTAAACTCTTTGCCAGGTCAATTTGGAACTATGCACAAAGGGTGCTGAAAGACTGCCTGCCCTTTGTGGTGGCAAAAAATTGGAAAATGGGGGGATACCCTCCACCTGGGGAATGGCTGAACAAATTGTGGTATATGTTGGTGATGGAATACTATTGTGCTCAAAGGTAATAATAAACTAGAGGAATTCCATGGGAACTGGAACCACCTCCAGCAATTGATGCAGAGTGAAAGGAGCCAAACCAGGAGGACATTGTACACAGAGACTGATACACTGTGGCACAATCGAATATAATGGACTTCTCTATTATCAGCAATGCAATGACCCAGGAGAATTCTGAGGGACTCATGAGAAAGGAAGCTATCCACACCCAAAGAAAGAACTGTGGGAGTAGAAACACAGAAGAAAAACAACTGCTTGATCACATGGGTTGATGGGGATATGACTGGGGATGTAGACTTCAAATGATCTCGCTAGTGCAAATATCAATAATATGGAAATAGGTCTTGATCAGTAACACATGTAAAACCCAGTGGAATTGTTTGTCAGTTATTGGAGGGAGGGAGGGTTAAGGGAGGGAAAAAACATGAGAATCTTGTAACCATGGGAAAATGTTTTAAATTAATTAAATAAAATCTTCAAAAAATAAATAAACTCTTTGCCAGATGATGCTAGGGGAAATCCCTGGAGGGTACTGAAGACTGAAGGAGCTTCTCCTGTGACCTTAAAGAAATGATTCCAATCTAAGAATTCTGCCTGAAAAGTGTACTCTTTCTTTATATATCTTTTACCTTGGCTTTGACTGAGGAGAGACATTATTTCCAGCATGGCAACCCAATGGCTAAAGTACTGAGCCTGGAGTCAGGAAGACCTTACTTCAAGATCAGCTCTTTATTAGCTATGTGACCCTGAGCAAGCCATTCAAATTCTGTGTATCTCCTTTTCCTCAACGATAAATTGGGGATAATAGAAGCTTCTAGGAGCCTTTAGAGAGATAAAGTATATAGGGAGCACAGCAGATAGAGCACTGGCATGGAATCAGGAAGACCAATTTTACTGTGTTTAAATCTGGCCTCAGATACTAACTCTGTGACCTTGGGCAAGTTGCTTAATCCTGTTAGCCTCAGTTTCCTCATTTGTAAAATGAGTTGGAGAAAGAAATGGCAAACTACTCCAGGACCTTTGTCAAGAAAACCAAAAATAGGGTCACAAGGAGTGAGACATGACCAAAAAGGACTGAACAATAACATCTACCTCCAACATGTTAATTTTAATTTGTGGTTGGATTCTGAATATTTATATATTAATTAGGTGGTCATCAGGGATTTAAATTTAAATCCCAAAATGAATTACTAAAGTAAATAGAATTTATGGTAGTTTATTTACAATAGAGGGAAGATATTATGGAATAAGAGAGAGAGAGGAAACTCTGACTTCCTCAGAGCCAGGTAGAAATACTAAGGCCCTAATCAGGGAAAAGAGTTTCAAGATAATGGGCCTTTCTCAGAGGTCTAAACCTCTGAGAAAGGCAGGGTCACTAAGTCAGCCTTTCACTCACCAACAGTGACAGTCCAAATGGAAAGAGGTCTGGGTGTCTGTCTTCCGGTTGTTCCTCAAGTGTCTGTCTTCCAGTCTCTCCTCCGAGTCAGAGAACACTTCGATCTCCTAAAATCGAATCTCTTTCTGGCCTTTCATCCTCTTTTTAAAGATCTTTTTCTCTTGTGTCACCTCCTCTAAATTTCATGTCTACCAATCACAGCAGACGCTTTTCTCCAGGATTGCCCATTCTTTAGTTCACACCTTCTTTGGTTAGATTATACCTTTTTGGGTTACTTAACACCTGTTTCGGGTAGTTCACCTTCTGTAGTTAACACCTTTTTGTAGTTAAAATGGGTAGATCTACTTAAAATACTGAGTTATCACCTTTTGGGGATTAAAATATAAAAATAGATTGTGGATTACAATTCAATCTTCCCAATAAAGGAAGAGCTAAATACTTTCATTGTTGCAATCAGGGGATTACAATTTAATCTTCACTGTAAGAGAAGAGCTAAGTATTATCATTGTTATAATCAGAAGATAGCTAATCCAATCTTCACAAAACGTTGTTGTAAAAATCAAATAAGGATATTTGTAATTAACCCAGTAATTGCATGGCACATAGTAGGTGCTTAATAACTACTTATTCCCTTCCTTTGTCTCCTTTATGAAATCCTTTTACAGAGTAGCATATGGCACTATAGTATGGAAATATCCCAAATCTAAGCAGGGTAGCTTCTAGCAATATAGGAAGTAGAGAAAGTACCTTTCTTATGATTATATTAATGTGGAAAATTTTCAGATAAGGAAAACTCCTTTAACCTAGGCAACTCAGAACCTTATCTACAAACTATAGTCTTATAAAGTTCTGTAAGAGTTGTAAATGTAAATGATTTGGCCAGTGTCATATGACCAGTATGTGTCAGATGTGGGTCGTGAATTCACGTTTTTGTGACTTTGAGACCAACTCTCTATCCATTATAGCATACTGGCTCTCACAGCAAGCAAATAGTATAGGAACAGTAGTGGAATAGCTGTTTGGAAAATGCAAAAGAAAAAAAAACTGTAAAAATTTCCCATTTTATCTTCACACTAGTTTCTGAAGGTAGGTTCTATTATTATCTATAGTGGAGGAAACTGAGGTAAAGAAAAACTAAGTGACTTTCCCAGGGTTACAAAACTACTAGATATCTAAGACTTAACTTGAACTCCTTTGTTTTGATTCAAGGTCTAGGACTTTATATATTGTGTCATCTAGTTGCCTTTTAGGGGTAGGGGAAAAGGAATGGAACAAATATTTATGCAACATCTAGTATGTGCCAGGTACAATGTGTTTTAAATAGATTATTTCATTTTTTTTTTAACAACTATGGGAGGGAGCTGCTATTATTATCCTAATTTTATAGTTAAGGAAACTGAGGTTAAGTGACTTGCCAAGGGTCACATGTCTAGTAAATATCTGCCTTCAAATTCGAACTCAAGTCTTTTTTGACTCCAGGCACACTGTTCTATCCACCAGACTACCATTTTCCTTTTGTGCCACTAGAATAAAGTAGAATAAAGGTTTGAAGAGGCCACATACTAGGAC
Source organism: Monodelphis domestica (assembly GCF_027887165.1). Taxonomy (NCBI): domain Eukaryota; kingdom Metazoa; phylum Chordata; class Mammalia; order Didelphimorphia; family Didelphidae; genus Monodelphis; species Monodelphis domestica. Next base: position 326,791,413 of record NC_077230.1, on the reverse strand, counting down.
AAGATAGTATTAAGATTCTTGAAAATCAGAGTAAGGACCCTATAGGCTTTTGCTATTTATCAGTTGAAAAACAGTGCAGTTTCACAGGGAGGAGAAGAATGTGTTCAGAGCAATGATTTAGAGGAATTATTCTGGCAGTAGGATGATTGGTTGGGGGAGAAACTAGGGGTAGAGAAGTCAATTAGACTGTAAGAATTGCCCAATTGTGAAGTGATTCAATCTGGGCTTAACGAATATCAATTGAGATACATAAGAAGAAACAGATGTGAGAAACATTATAAGGAAAGAAATGAGAGGATTTACTGCCTGTCTGTAAATGAGAATCAAGGAAAAGCTCTGTCAAGGGCCTGGTCTATTACAATGAATGGAAGACACACATGGGAATATGAAGAGCCTTCCTTCCAGAGCTAAGAAGTACGTCTACTTCCAAAATATAATGCCAGCATGTCAAACTGAAAGTTAGCAAAATGAGATTGATAGGACAAATCTCAAAGTCCTTCCAATTCAAAATAAGGCATCACACTATAAATATGCCTATTTAACTTCCCAGGTCTACTATAAAAGCTCTCTCCTCTGCCCAGAATACTTTCCTTCCTTTCACTGCCTTTTAAATCCCTACCCATTCTTTAAAACTCGAGTCTAATCATAATATTAACTAGAATGTATATAGTGCTTTAAGATTCTTTGAAAATATTACCTCACCTCTTCTAGGAGACCTCCCCTTGTCTTCCTTGACAGTAATGGCTTATCATCTACATTTATTTACATCTCTTCTTGTTGGTGTTGTTAAATCATTTCAGTTGTGTCCAATTCTTGGGGATTCCATTTGGAGTTTTCTTCGCAGAGATCCTGGAGTGGTTTGCCACTTTTTTTCTCCAACTATTTTTACAGATGAGAAAACTGAGGCAAACAGGGTTAAGGGACTTGTCCACAGCCATATACCTAATGAGTGTCTGAAGCTGCATTTGAACTCTAGTCTTCCTGATTCCAGGCTTTATCCACTACCTGTCTTCAATCACATCTCTAGCACACAATTATCAGGAATTATGTGGTATATGTATAATATATATGTAAAACTAGTATAAGTAGTACAATATATTTTATATATGTACTTGTCATATCACCCTCTTAGAAATGGAAACTCCTTGAGGGAAGAGTTTGATATATGAACTTTCAGTCACCTTTAATAAAGCTGCTAGCGAGAGCAGTAGAAAGAACAGCTGAACCTGAAATCAGGAAAATATGACTACAAATTATGCCTCAGATTTTTACTAGCTCTGTGATCCTGGGCAGATCATTTAATCTCTTCCTACTAGCCATGTGACCTTGGTCAAGTCACTTAACTTTTCCCTTTCACAGTTTCCTTATCTGTACAGTGGGGATAATAATAATACCTCCTCCTTAAAGTTTTTGTGTAGATAAAATGAAATAATATTTGTGAGGAATTTTTCAAACCTAAAAGTACTATACATATGCCAGCTATTGTTATTATTATTATTATTATTATTATTGTTATTGTTATTATTATTATTATTATTATTACCATTCCTTACTCTGAACAAGGTAAACAATAAATGTTTGTTGCCTTGAATTTGTTGTTGAAATCTCTCAACGTTCACCAAATATTAAGATTTTCCAATGTGCAGGGCTTTTGTAAGATATAAATATGACTAAGACAGGAATTTACAATGAGTAGGCGATGAAAGATTTACAAACAGTAACCAGAATACAAAAAAAAAAAGAGGAGATATCTGAGTAAGAGTGTGGGCTAGATGATCTCTAAAATTATGCCAGTTTGAATCCTATCATTTTATTCCTTCAGGGTGATAGGAGAGATGAGAGAAAGGTGAGGTCACATTCACCTTTGGAAGGTGGATAGAGCAGGGAAGAACAGCATGAGTGAAAGAGGTAGCCCCAGAGTGGGACCATGAAGGACAGGAAAGATTTCCAAAGGTTTGTAGTAGGTGGAAAGGCTTTCTAGATACAGAGATCAATGCTAGTGAAAGGAGGGAAGGAGGGAAGTCTTGGGTGTGTTTAGAGATCAGAAAGTAGTTTAGTTTATTTGGAGTATGAAATGTCTAAGGAGAATTACAAGATAAATCCAGAATGTATTTGGGTCAGATTATGAAGGACATTTAGTGCCAAGTTAAGGAATTTGACTTCCACTGGGTAGGCAATGGGAGGTCACTGATGTTTATTGTTTGTTTGTTTTTCCAAGAAGAGTGATCATAGGGGAATTTAATCCTGTGTAGCATGAAGGAACCTTACTTAGTTAAAAATCCAAATGGGATATGAGTCCCTTACCTATATTATTAGGCAGAGCAACTATAATTTCAACTAAAGGTAACTCCCAGTGTTGAAAATTCTTCCACCAATGCACATTAAAATCCATTTATGGTTTGGTTGGTTAAGTCCTACACAGTTGCACCTATAGTTTAAGTGACTTGCCCAGGTACATATAACTAACAATAAATTAACAAATGGGTATATTATACATGTAAAATTAATAAATAAAAATAGATGCAAAGTATGCAAATAGAAGATAATTTTTAGAGGGAGAGCACTGGTATTTTGGGGAGGTATGGTAGGATCAAGAAAAGCTTCATGCAAAAGATGGTCCTGGCAAGAAGAGAGGGACTCTGAGGTAAAGAGAAAGTATACTTCCAGGAATGGGATAGTCAATACAAATACAGAGAGAGGAGATGGGGTTATCAGGTAAGGAACAGAGAAAAAACAAGTTTTGCTGAATCAGAGAGTGCAGAAAGGGCAGTGATATCAATTCAGTGAGTCTGGAAAGGCAGTTTGGGGTCAAACTGCATAGAAATTAAAAGCTAACCAGAAGATTTTATATTTTGCTCTAGAGGCAATTTGGAAGTATTGGAACTGATTGATTAGGGAAGTCACATTCTAAAAATTAAAATTGGGGTTTTATGATTAAATAAGGGGGTTATAAAGTAACATTGTGATTGCTGATTTTAAAATATTATAGCTCAAGTCAAAATGACTTTTAGCAGCTTTTATTTACAAAGAGTTGGAAAGAGCAACAGTAGAAAATGTAGATAAAGAGATAAGATTCTTAATAAGCCTACCAGCCATAAGAGCTTCTCCAGGGAAGTGAAGTCCCATTCAGCACCCCTTCAGGAAGCTTCCTCAGGTCTCCAGCTCCATGCAGAGTCTTCAGCCAGAAGTCCACCAGCATGGCTGCCTCCAAAGGCAAGGCAGGAATCTCAGTCAGTCTCTCCAAATGCCAGGAAAGGCATGGGCCTCTCCAATGTCAAGCAAACAAAGAATCCTTCTCCAGTCCTGCTCACTAAAGCAGAGATAATGATTGAATCCTTGGGCTGGCCTTTTAAAAGCAGTTTTCTCAAAGTCACTTTCACTCCCCCACTTTATGGGAACTAATAGCAGTCTCCCAATTTGCTTAGCACTGGGAGTGGGGGGCAGTGGCTTTTGAAGATGTCACTCTATTAAGTGACTTGTGAACTCTCCTACTTAATGGTTAAGTAGGGGAACTTTAAGTTATTGATTTGATTAGCTAAAAATAGACAAGAGGAGAGTTAATCCTATCTTCATGGTCAGATCTGTACTTAAGGAAAACTACTTTGGCAGCTGCATGCAGAATGGACTGAGTGTGAAGATTTGAATCAGGAAGACTAATTAATAGACTGTAACAATAATTAAAACAATAAGTGATGAGGGCTTGGGCTATGGTGATAACTGTGTGAGTAGAGAAAAAATGTAGGATGTAAGAGATTATATGAAGGTAGAAATGGCAAGATTTAGCAACTGATTAGATATATGAAATGAAGAAAAATGTGAAGTCAAGGCAAATAGTGAAGTTTTGAGCCTGGGAGATTAAAAGGATGGTTCTATCCTGGACAGAAAATGGAAAGATTGGAAGTTTTTTTGGGGAAAGACAATGAATTCAATTTGAACATGTTGAATTTCAGATGTTTCTAGGACATTCAGTTTGAAATGTCTAATAAGCAATTGATGATGTAGATCTAAAGCTCCAGAAAGAGACTGGGAAAAGGAACTGTATGTGGATCATCTGTCCAGAGCTAATAGTTAAATCCATTGGAACTGATGGAGATAGGGAGAAAGATACAAGGGGATGGGGGAATACAGGGACAGAGAGATAGACAGACACAGAGAGAGAGACAGAGAGAGAGACACACAGAGAGAAAGACAAAATCTTATCATTCTGAGGTTAGAAGATGCAAAGGAAATTAAGGCAGGAAAATCAGACAGGTAGAAAGTGAATGGGAGCAGCTGGGTGGCTCAGTGGATTGAGAGCCAGGCCTAGAGACTGGAGGTCCTATGTTCAAATCTGGCCTCAGATACTTCTTAGCTGTGTAACTCTGGGCAAGTCACTTAACCCATTTGCCTAGCCCTTACTGCTCTTCTGCCTTGGGACCAATACATATTATTGATTCTAAGACATAAGGTAAGGGTTAAAAAATTTTTTAAGTCAATGAGAAGAGTAGTGTCACAAAGTCCTGAGGAAGAAAAAGTATACAAGAGGAGAGGATTACTATTGAAAGTTGCAGAAAAGTACATAAGGATGTAGATTGAGAAAAGACCATTAACTTGAGCAATTAAGAAGTCACTAGTTTGGTGAAAGTAGTTTCAGTTGAGCAATAAGGACAGCAGGTCAGAGGTCAGTAGACAAACTGAAGGGTTAAATTGTGCTAGAGGAAGGAAATTTAATACAGGTGGTATAAGATAGCTTTTTTGAGAAGTCTAGTTGAGAAAGAGAAGAAGGATATAAGATTGTATCTTAGATAAGGTCCACTGAAGGTGTTTAGAAAGACGGGGAAGAGGCAGACATGTTTGAAGGCAGTTAGCAAGTAATCGGCTGGTAGGGAAGGACTGAAGATCTGAGAGAGGGGGAAATTCAGAATCTGTCAACTGGAGAAGAAGAGAAGGGATAGGATCAAGGATATATTTAGAAGATTAATCTTGGCCAGAAGAAGGGCCATCTTTTTGTCAGGCATTGGGGGAAAGAGGAAATGAGTGATATGATGCCAAAGCATTTTGAAGAAAGAGAATAAGAGAAGAGGGCACCACAGAAAATTGCCTCAATTTTCAGCAAAGTAAGAGGTCTGTTTCTCTTCTGGAAGAGAGAGGGTAGAGGAAAAACCTGGAGCTGGGAAAAAAAGGTTTGGAATAAACATTAAGTGCAAGAGGTGGGATTTTACTCTAAATCTTCCTGACTCTAAGCCCAGCAGTCTATCTACTGTCGCACACTGTTTCTTCAACTATTATATCGGTCTTGCAAAATCATTTCTTTAAGTCTTGTAGAATTTTCATGGATATTTGTTATGATAAAAATATCTGGGATGGTGTCAGGGTCACCTTTTCTAATAGCACAGGCATGGAATAAATGACCTTCGAAGATCTTCTTCATTTTCTGACTGGACTTCCTCTGGTTTAAAGACACTTGGTTCACAATTAAATTGTTTATCTGGATCAGAGTTATCCTTATAGCATTTCCAGCCCTAATCAAGTCTCTTCAGAGCTCACAAGCTCCAGCAGATGTAGATGCTGCTATCACTCACAGAATAGCCTGATTATAATCATACACAAGTGTAGGGGCTCAACCTAGCCACTGAGCAGCCTGGTTTCCTTACTGTGGACCCAGTCTCTTTTGGGAACCTGTTTCTGACTTCCAGATCCCATCTGTTCTCATTGTATTTTCTTTCCCCCTTCCCCATCAAAGTCATACTTCCAAGTTCATCAAACACTGACAGGTTTCTTAAGCCTTCATCCTTTTCATAGAGGAAGCATTTCATCCTACTGTTGCCACTCATCTCAAGTAGTGAATTGCTTGGTTCATAGGGTTCTTCTCCCTGCTATTTATTCTGTACCTCACCAAGGCATATTGTTTTCAGCTTCCTCCTCTTGTAATCTTCTTCTCCTCAGTCACTCACTTTCCCCGCCCCCTCTGCTTGGTGCTCCTGCCAACTTGCTTCCCCTCTGCTTGTGTAAGTCATTTTGTGTCATTATTCCTCCAACCTAATTTTCCAAGTCAATTATGATCCCATTATCTCAACTAACTGGCTACATTACATACCATATAAAATGCTGAGGATGAAGAGATTAAAATCTTAATAATTAATTGCTTTTTATCTTTTAGTATTTATTTTGAAAGGAAACTCTGAAGTGATGGCATTTTCTTTATTATGCATTCGATTTAATTATCTGAAATTAGTTGGGAAACCAAACAAAAAGAATAATCTTCCCTGCAATTCCAGGGCATAAAGGATGATGTTGATGAAGCATAGATTACAGGTCTCTGTGAAGGCATTTAAAACAAGATGATGGAAGTATGTCTTTCTAAAAAAATCACCAGCCCACCATTTTATTTTTCTCATGTAATGAACATCCAGTGCAGCTGGTCTGTAATCAACTCATTCATATTCAGTAGGGATAAGGCAGGCTTGGGAGATCAAAATCTCTGAGATATCAGCTATATCAAGGCACTTACTTTTTAATCATTATAATTCAGTGATTTACATTTTCAGACTTTTTCCTCCTGCAGATACTCTATCTCCTAGTGAGTTCCCTCTACCTTCTGTTTACTATTCTTGGCCTATGATCCCCAATACTTTTAAGGTATTCCCTCATCACTCTCTACTAAGAAATCTTCAGTCCATGTGTCAGTTTTTCCATGAAGCTTTGTTTGACTCTTCCAGCTGAAAGTGTTTTCTTAAATCTTCCAAAATCTTTCAATCTGCATCATAAATTCATAGATTTAGAGGTAGAAGGCACCTCAGACGTCACCCAGTCATCGGACCAGTCATTGGTTTAGAGTTGGAAAAGACCTTAGAGACCATTTTATGCACTATAATTTTACAGAGAAGGAAATTTAGACTCAGAATGGTTAAGTGACTTGTCCAAGATTTTACAGGTTGAAGATGGGATTTGAACCCAGGTATGGTAATTGCAAAATCAGTTTCTACTGTACTATAGTTCCTTCTTTGTATCATTATATTATGCTCTTCTGTGTAAAATAAAATCTCTGAAGCCTGAGCCTGGACCTAGTTTCATCTTTGTATTCTCAGTGCCTAGCATATAGCAGGTGCTTAGTAATATTTGTTTCTGGTATTACAAAACCAGTTATATCAAGGCAGCATGGCCTTTTTTTTTTGTTTTCTATTGTTATCTTACTATAAATGCTTGATCATACTCACTCTTCTCAGACTGACGATTGAATTCTCCTCTGAGCCTCCTGTGATTCTGCATTCAATGTGCCATGTTCTTAGTGTGGGAAAGAAAAGAGGAGAAGATTTGGAGGGGGAAGGCCAGTTCACTTGAGATGGCAGGTCCAGTGTAGGCCAGATCATTCCCTGGGTTTAGCAGGGGTTAGTAATGCCTTGCTGAGATTAGTCTCTAGCTAAAAGACAACTAGTTCAGATGGTAGAAGGGGACAGGGAACGTACTCCAGGTACAGAACATCGTCTGTGCAAAGGTCTCGAGATAGGAAATGAAATCTAGATTATATTGAAGGCAGGTAGTCCAGTTGGGATGAAATGAGAAGGAATGAAGAAATTAACATGCAACATTCCCAGAAAGACAGGTTGGAGATAGATTGTGAAGGGTTTTAAATTCCAAACATGGCTTATATGTTATCCTGGCTAATAGGGAACCAGTAGAAATTAATAGGTATGTGATGTGTGCAAACCTATGCTTGGGGATTCCACTTTGGCAGCGATAAGGAGAACGGATTGGAGCATGGGGAGAGTGGAAGCAGAAAATTCAATTTGGATTATAGGACTAAAAGGGATCTTATAGTTTATCTAGCCCATCTCCATCATCTTATAGATGAAAAATTGAGACCCAGAGATGCTAAGTGACTTGCTCCAAGATTACATAGTGGTAAGTGGGAATTGGGACTCAATCAGATTTTAGGCCAATATTAGCATACCACATTGAATGTTTCTTAGCACTGTGCTGACCAAACCAGGGGACAGATATGGGTAGTGGTATAGATGTAGTATAGACAAGAGTTGGCAATTGATTAAATCTAGGGGTGAGAGAGTAGACTGAAGAGTAGGAGATGGCTTCTTAGCTACAACTTTGAGTAACTGGAAGGATAGGGTATCTGACAGAAATAGGAACATAGGGAAAAGGAGTGCATTTTGGAGTAGTTGTAATGAATTCTGGCCTCACTTGTTGCTTTGGAGAAAATGACAGGATATCTTTTTTGGAAATGTCCATTGGAAGATGGTGTCAGGGAATTGGAACTTAAGAGAAACATTCAGACTAGTTACAGAGGTCTAAGGAATTCTATATTCTATTGGAATAGAGATAATAATTAGACCTATGAGAGCTGATGAAATCATTTAGCTTCTAGATTCAGAGAGAGAAAAGAAGAGGATCTCAGACAGAACCTTGGTTATGGTAGAACCAGCTTGAACCAAGCTCTTGAAAACCAAATACTGAATTTAAATGTGTCAATGTTCTGAATTTGATTTACTTTGTTAATTCTCTAGATATAAGAAAGTGATGGAGAAGATGTTAATAATGCAAATTAAACTCAAAAAGTATGCTCTGTGTATATTTCTTCCCCTTACTGTCAGTTGTTAATCTACCACCATACCACATATGCACAGTAAGAGAATGGAGAATAGTAAGAGAATTCAGTAAATGAGTCTGAGAAGGAAGGGCCAAAAAAAGAGGGAGGAGAGTCAGAAGGGAATAATGTCACCAAAATGGAATAAAACAAAATCTAATGAAGTGAATTTCTTCAGGAGGAGGGGGTAGGCTCAATACTGAAGGGGTCAAGACTGATGAGGGCTCAGAAGAGGACAATGAATTTAGTTCAATGAATTGAATTTGAATTTCAATAAATTCAATTGAATTGAATTAGAATTTTTTAATAATTAAGAGGTGTTAACTTCATAGATTGAAGTTGCAATTGAAAATGAGGTTGAAAGCCAAACTGTAAGGAGTGGAGAGATATTTCAATGAAGATGAGACAGAATCAACTTTTTCTCAGTCTGGCTATGAACAGAAGGATCAATGGATGGTAGCTTAAAAGTATGGTATGGTCAAATGAAGGTTGTACTTACTTTTTTTTTTTTAGTGGAAGGGGGTTGTTTTATTTTTTAGAACAAAGGAGACTTGAGTATGTTGGTTAACAGCAATAGAAAAATCAGTAAAGGGAAATACTGAAGATTAGAACAAGACAGCCTGATTTAAAATCTGAGCAGCTAGAAGAAATGGTAGAGAAAAGAATCAAAGTAAAAATTATTAAGATTGTCCCCACTGAGGAGAAAAGACAGTTCTTCTTCAGAGACTGAGGAAAGAAGGAGAGTATGGGGCATGTTGTCAAGTGGTTTTGAGATGAAGAGAAGAGAACTCACAATGCTAAACTTTGATTTTCTGTCATGCATGAGGCAAGGTCATCTGCTGAGAGTCTAAGGATGTTGTAGAAGGCATCAACAGAGAAGCTTTCAAGTAGCCAGCATGGATGGGGGATATGATGGAGAGTCAAAATATGGAAGAATAAAAACCTTTTCTTTGTGGTCATGAAGACCAAGATGATCACAGATTTCTAGAGAACTCAGACAGCATGAATGGTTCTGTTCCTCTGGTTCTATTCATCATTCCACAATAGAAGCAGGGACTTCTCATTGTACTTTCTTGTAGTTCTCTCATGTATGTATAATCAGCCTCTAACCACCTCTAAAGATAGCTGAATGACTTGGAGGAGGGAGATGACCTGCTGGATATGCAACAACCTAGATACGTTCCTAGTTCCACCTCTAGCCATGCCAGGATACTGGGGAGTTAAGAGGTCTTCTGGTGTGGTAGAGAATAAGTAATGAAAGCAAATGGGTTATAGGAGTAAGCCAACCTAAGCAGAGATATGCCCATGAAGTACAGTAGGGAGCTGTAGACACAGAAGTTATGACTGGCTTAAGGTCAGAACTGATTTCATGTTGTGCCCAGGTTCCACAAAGAAGGAAAGAGCCTACAGTTCTGGGATGATGAGAGCCCGCCGGAGAGCAGAATGGGGCCTGTACCCCATTTTATGTCCTAGCAAAACTGCTTCATCCCTTTCCAGCTATCCATCAAAGCAGCCATCTGCGTAAGTTTGTTTTCCCTTATAGGTTACTTTTAATTTATACTTTATTCATTTATAAAAACAAACAAACAAACAAATTTCTGCTTTTCCCAGCAGAGATTCTAGGCTATGCATTATATTTAATTTATTGCTTATATATCTAGATAAAAAGGAGAGAAGAGCAAAGGAATATTATTTATTTTAGAGCAGAGATTCTTAGATTTTGTATTATGGACTCATATGGCAGTCTAGAAAAGTCTATTGAACTTGTCTGAATACTGCTTTGAAATGTATAAAACAAAATACATCAGCTTACAAAGGAAATTAATTATATTGAAATTCTGTTGCCAAGACTTTAAAAAAGAAAAAAAAAAGATCCTGGATCCCAAACCCTTTTTCAGAGAGAGAAAATATTTAGAATATTATAATAGATCTAGATATGGCTGTACCATGGGGTAGAGTCATTAGGGCAAAGTGGCAGGAAAACCTTGAAACCCAGTTATCTGTAGTTTTGAAAAATCCCAAGTTTATCATAACTTTTGTCTGGGAGAGAGGAAAAGGAAGGCATTTTCCTTTCCTTGTGGGGCAGCCATCTGGCATAGAAAGTTTTAAAAGCGAGACATAATCCCTCAAAGGGAGAAGAAGTAAATTTCTTAAAAAAGAAAAGTCTCATTTCTGAAGGGTAGTGAATTGCTATAAGCTCTAGGGGGCACAGTGGATAGAGTGCAGGGCCTGTAGTCTGGAAGATTCATCTGTCTAAGTTCAAATCTGGTCTGAGACATTTACTAGCTATGTGACCCAGGGCAAGTCATTTAAGCCTGTTTGCCTCAGTTTCCTGTCTGTAAAATGAGTTAGAGAAGGAAATAGCAAACCACTCTAGTATCTCTGTCAAGAAAAGGCCAGATAGTCAATAAAAGATCAGACAGTTTAACTGAAGGTAAGTTCTATCCATATAAAGTTGGGAGGAGAATGTAAATTGGCAGATGACAGATACTTTGTCTGGTTTAGAGGATGATTGACAGCTCAACCTGTCTTGTTCTCTTGTCTTCTCTCTCCTGTCTTCTCTCTCATCTTTCCAGATGGTTATACAGGTATCATTTTCTATGTCACTGTATCTTCGTGACAGCAGGAACCCCATTAAAAAAAAAAACAACAACAAAAAACTTTGTATCTCTTCTAGGACCTCCTGTCTTAAATTCTCAGGACTTTGGTTTCCTCCTCTGTAAAAAGAGGAGGTTGGACTAGAGTGTCTTTAAAGATAATTCTAATTCTAGATCCCATGAGCCTTATGTGTTTATGCAAATAAAGTTCTAGCGAAGTGTGTGGTATTACTATTAAATGTCTTGGGAAAGTATAGTTAAGTGATGAGGCAAAGTCCTCTTCATTTCCCACCATCTACACTTTCTTAGACTGGGCTGCACTTTGACCACACTTCCGGATAAGCTCATTACTAGGAAACTCATCATCCTGTGACACTGCATTAGCTTTGGAACTGACCCCTCTGTAGTACCCTCAGGACCCATTGCCCCTCTGAATGGAAATCTGAAGGGGAAAGCAGAGAGCTCCTCCTATAACTTCCACTTAAAGGAGGATTTCAAGCTAAACCAACTCCTCCATTTTCCACAACTTATACTCTTTGGCCTGGACTTCCCTATGCCCTTGTACCTTTTTCTTCCCTTTTTCAGATTCCTTTTGTGTGTTATCTTCCCCAATTAGAATGTAAGCTGCTTGAGGGCAGGGACTGTCTTTTGCCTCTCATATGCTGCTTAAGCACAGTGCCTGGCTCATAGTAGGAACTAAATAAATGATTACTGCCTGCCTGATATGAAGTGCAAAAGATGAATATCAGAGGAAATGGAAAGTGTACAGCAAAAGTTGCATATAAGAGATTTAAACAAAACATGGTACAGTCGATGCTAAAAGAAGTAGAACTCAAACTAAAGTTAGGAAATGAAATCTTGAAAGTCAGGTCAAACCAACAAAAGAAAAGTTCTCTCTGCAGAGGGAGTGAAGTGAATCCATTGCACAGAAGTATTGCCAAATCCACTCCGAAGTCCTTCCTAGGGGAATAGCAGTAAAAGTCACAAAGTAGCTCAGACCATCTGCAGACACTACACTTCCACAGTCACAGGAATGGAATTGTGATGTGCAAGGATGTTTGCCACGCCAAGGAACCAGAGAAAGCATCCTCCACTTCCTTTACCCCCGAGAGGAGCGAGGAGCTGTTTCATTTGAGGAAGTGCACTCTGGAGAAGCTGACTTCCTAAAAGGATATGGATGATTAGATCCAATCTGATGCGAGCCCCTTTTCTCAGCTGGAACTCAATGGTTTTAAAGAGCATAGCTTCAACTTTGTTGGCTTAGCAAAGTGTGGCAAAGAATTCTGGTACCTGGAACTGTACCAGCAGGAAACGAAAAAAAAAATAACTCCTAGAATTATAATTTCTGAGGGAAATACACATATGTGGGATAGAGTTAAAAGCTCTACCCATAGATTTGTGTTATAATTGTGGCCTTTCCAGCCACTAGTTTGGCAAGTGACTTCACCTTTAGGTCTCAGTTTCCTCATATGTAAAATGGCACATCATTGACTGTTCTTTAAAGTCTTTGATTTTCTGGATTCTAATTTCCTTTCTGCTACTAATAAGCTATATTCAAAGCACTCTTCCAGTCTTAACATTCAATATTAAAAGTGTCTTCATTTATGAGATTCTGTGATTCAGATCCTTTAATGTGGCACCCTGAATGAGTGGAATAGAAAAATTACACTGTATTTTATTTATTTATATTTTAAAAGTCTTACCTCCTATCTTAGAATCAATGAGAATAAATAATCAATAAAGGAGAAGAATGAAGAGGGCTAGGCAATGGAGGTTAAATGACTTGCCCAGGATGGCACAACCTCATCTCCAGGTACGTTATATTTTAATTGGCTATATTATAATATAATGTTCTTGGTTTTATTTTTTTCTTTTTAAAGCTAAATATCTTCTTCAAAGGTAATAAGAATTTGCACATTACTAGCCATCCTGTCACATACTAGATTCAAACCAGTAAGAAGAAGATAAGATAGTATATGAGAAAGGTTGCTGACAGAGCTAAATGATCACCTGCCAGGTATATTAGAGATGGCTTCAAGGGTCCCTGGGTAGCTAGAAGGCACAGAACTTGAATTCCAGAAGAGCAGAGTTTGATTCCTACCTTTAGAAACATTCTACCTAGGCAACCCTGGGCAAGTTGCTTAATGTCTCTAGGCCTCAGTTTCCAGTTGCATAAAATGGGAATCATAATTCCCAGCACTTATCTCCTCAGTATATTATAAGGATCAAATGAATAAACATATATAAAGTGCTTTGCAACTCTTAAAGCACTCTAAAAATGTTAGCTATTATTATTCCATCTCATATTCTGTGAACTTGGCAGATTTATGTATTTGGAAGCTACCTTCACCTTCATCATCTAATGGTGATGATTGGGATATATATGCTGCTAATGGAATACAGCACAAATGGTGTGAACTAAAGACAGGACAATAAGGTTCTAGTCCAAGCTCGCTTTGTGATCTTGGGCAAATTTCTTCCCTTCTCTGCTGCTCAGTTCCACTGCTTGTCAAATGGGGAAAGAGAAGAATTGGGGAAAATGATTCAGTGATAACATGATAACACTAGTCTTAGGGGCATTTTTCACTCACTGGCATCCTTCATTTCCCTTACATGAAAGAAAGATTTGAAAGAGGCCAAACAGAAAAACTCATACAATAACTTACAACTACTTGATACACAATGGAATGTATGACTGTTGTATGGAGGACACCTGCCAACAGAAAAGAATATTTCCTAGATTTAGTGAATTAACTGTTATCAGCAAAGCAAGGATCCAGGTCAACTCCAAGGGGACTCATGACAAAAAAGACTATCCATTGCCATAGAAGAAATTGACAAAGTCCAAAATCAGACTGAAACATAGCATTCATCATTTTATTTCCTTCTTGAATTTTTCTATAGTAGAAACTATAATGTGTTTCATTTCATAACATGATAAACATGGAAAATAAGTATTGCATGATAGTATATGTATAATCTATGTCATATTATCTATCATCTTGGGGGAGAATGGGAAGGAGGGAGAGAACATGGATCACAAAATGTCAGAAAACTATTATTAACAATTGCATTGACATGTAAATTTTTAAAAAATCGATGAATGTTTAAAAATCAATTATAAATACTATTTCATAGATTCAGAATCTTAGAGCTAGAAGGAACTCTAGGAATCATCTAAATTGAGTTTTTGACCTTTTTGGGGGGGTCATAGGTACTTTCTCAGAATAATTTTTTAAATGCATGAGATAAAGTGTGTGAGATTACAAAGTAAATTAATTGCATTGTAATGTAGTTAACAAAGTTTTAAAAATAAAGTTCATGGACCTCAGGTTAAGATCCCCTAATCTAGACCAATGTACTCATTTTTAGGAGGTAAAGTCTAAAAAGGCTGGAGGTAAAGGGACCATAAATGATTAAGATGCAGTGATATAGTAACTGGTATGCCCAGAAAAACAATGGGCCTTATTTGGGGTAAAAAAAAAAACCAAACACTTCTAAGCTAAGGGTATATTCTACAAATGTGAAAATTTACTGTATGTCAGATATGCCTCTGGAAATATGCTGTGGTAGAGAGAATGCTAGGTTTGGAATCAACAACCTTTTTTTTTTTTAATCCCAGCTCTACTGTTTACTATATAAAAGAAAATGAATTGCCTTTGGAGTTAGAGGTTTTGCATTCAAATCCCACCTCTGACACTTACTCTATGTGGCCTATGTACCCTATGTGGCCATGGGGAAGCAGTTAACTTTACAGTATGTCATCTGTTCAATGAGAACATTAAATTGAAGTCCCTTTTAGCTCTACATTTTTTTTTATTCTATGGTATTTTCTGTGGGCCTTGAGTAGAAATTTAAACTCTCTTGGCCTTATTTTCCTTATCTGTTTCCTTAAGGAATTGGATCAGGTGATTGTTAAAGCCTCTTCCAGCTCTAAATCTGAGATTCTCAGTGGAATAAAGTTTTACAAATGAAGTGATATGCAAAGCCCAGGTGAAATGACTTCTATACAACTCTACTGATTGATATTTAAATCACTAAAGATCTTTTATACTCACTAATTTAAATGTTTGCTAGGTTTTTCTAGAAATTCTTGAGTTTTTCCTTGTACAAAAAGATTAGCCAGTGGTATTCCTAAGGAAGAGTTCATAGAATTTAGAGTACAGGATAGAAATTTCAAAAGTATAGACTTTTTTTCAATTTATTTCCCAAGTTCACACAGATAGCTTGGATTAGAATCTTATTCTCCTGATTTCATATAATCTCTTCTGTACTCCATTAGCAGTCACATCCCAATCATCACTATTGGGTCATATTTTCTATTTCCCAGACTCACAAAATGTGAGAGTTGGTATAATAATAGCTAATAGTTATATAATGATTTGAGGTTTGCAAAGTGCTTTACATATATTATTTCATTTGATTCTCATAACAACCTTGGGAGATAGGTACTATTATTATTCCCATTTTATGCATCTGGAAACTGAGACCTAGAGACATTGAACACCTAGCCCAGGGTTGTCTAGGTAAAGTATTTCCAAGGTAGGAGATTTTTTTCCCTCATAATTAGAACTGTCTAGAAGTATACTGGACTGCCTCAAGAGAGAGTGGATTTCCTATAACTACATGTAAGTTTAAGGAGAAATCATTTGGCCTCTTATGGGATATTATCACCATTGAGCTCTGAGGTTCTTCTCACTCTGTGATTCTGTGTAAGAGTCTATAAATGTCTGAAATTTCCTAAAATACTTCTTGATTTCAAATTCACAATTCTATTGTTACTGTAGCTTTATTAGCCAGAGGTATGTGAGAGAGGAGTTTGGAGAAGCTGGTTGATTACCTGTCAAGGGTGCTATATATAAAATTCAGCTTGGACCCAACAACCTTGGAGGTCTCTTTGAGGTCTTAAATTTTCTGATCCTCTTGATGACTAACATGGTGGCCGACATTATCAGTCCTATCTGGTTATGTATACTGAAAAATATAGGCCCGCTCAAGCTGATGAAATTTACTAGGATTCCATTATCTTTCATGGATTTGGAGAAGAAATGCCACAAGTTAATTGAATTCATGAATCATTTATAACACAACTACTATAATTCAAGGCTCTGTAGTGGATTCTGGAGATATAAAAACAACACAACATGAATTGAGTTTCTATGCACACATAAGTAGAGACAAGATATAACCAAAATATATGCAAGGTAATTCAGAGAGGAAGAGCTCTTGAATCTGAGGAGTGAGGAGGGTGGAAATCAGGAAAGTCTCCTTTGCAGGGATGTGAAGAAGTTTAAGAACCAAAAATAAGGAGTTGAGGAAAGAATTAACAAATAAAGCCTGTGCAAAAGAACCCAGAGGGGACATGGAATGACATGTACACACAAATGAAAATATGTAGTAATACCCATCAACCACTAATCACCAAGCATTTATTTGGTGATCTATGATGTGCCAGGCACTGGCATTGTGCTAGGACTGGGGTATAAAGACAATTAAACCTCTTTCAAGGAGTACATTCTACCAATCCAAAAATCCCTTATGCCTAGACTATTGCAATAGTTTACTTGTTGACCTCCCAGTCTCTAGTCTCTTTTCCTACTCTAGTCTATCCCTCACTCAGCTATCAAAGTGATCTTCCCAAAGTGCAGATCTGATCATATCATCCCTTCTTCCATTCAGTACTTTCTAATCATTTCCTATTATCCTTAGAATGAAAAATAAAATCATTTGTTTGGCTGTTAAAACCCTTCATAATTTGTCTCGTTCCCACTTTTATAATTTTCTTATGTTTTATTCCCCCTCTACCCCACAGAAGCTACTAATCCCCAGACCCAAATCTCCTTGTTATTCTTTACAAAAGACGTTTTTTTCTTCCAATTCTGTTCCCTTTCTGTGATTGTCCCCTGTGACTGTGAATGCTCTCATACTTTCCCTTCAACGCCTGACTTCCTTCAGGTGCCAAGTAAAATTCTTCTTTTTGCAAAGAAACCTTCCCTTATCCCCCTAAATGCTAATGCCTTTGCTTTGAGATTGTCTTCCATCTCCCCTGTATTTTTCCTGTGTTGACATTTTTGCTATATTGTAGTATCCCTTGTTACAACGTGAGAGAAGAGACTTTTTTTCCCTCCTTGCTGGCAGAGACTTTTTTGCTTTTCTTATATCCCAAGCATTGTGCCAGCAAGATAAAAGCGATTATTGACTGACTAAGAAATTTAAAGTAATTTTAAGAGAGAGAAAGCTAATAACTCAAGAGAATCACAAAACACTTGAAAAGAAGGTCGAGCTTGAGACAAAAAAGAACAGAATTACTTTTCAGGAGAACCCACAACCAGCA
This sequence comes from Monodelphis domestica, assembly GCF_027887165.1. Lineage (NCBI taxonomy): Eukaryota > Metazoa > Chordata > Mammalia > Didelphimorphia > Didelphidae > Monodelphis > Monodelphis domestica. Next base: position 326,773,904 of record NC_077230.1, on the reverse strand, counting down.
TTGTCTTTCTGAGATGCATAATTGTGGGGAAAACCTTAGGATGAAGGCCTGTCTTCTTGTCACCTCATCATTTCCCACATGTCAGCTACACCTTCGTGCTCTATATCTGGCTGAGTCTGAAGATTTCATTCCTGCACAGGTGGGAGGAGACCTTGGAAAGGTTTCTGAATTTCCACTTAACATAAAATGTGTTTATTAGCACCGCAGTAGATGTCTACAATCTGTCTTCATATTATTGTCCTTTAAGGAGATTTCAGCCCCTAAAATTAAGTCTCTTCTTTGTATCACAGTCCCCTCTCAATACTCAGTTCTGTTGTGGTGGAGGGGGAGCAAGCTGCTGACTTGGAACAGGCAGTACCCATCAAAGTCTTCCAATTATATATGGATTCTGCATAAGGTGAAGGAGAGACAGAGTCTGCTTGAAGAGTCAGCTTGGGAAAAAGCACAGTCAATACTTAAAGTTCATCCAACCAGGGGATTTGACAGTCGATGAAAACCTCTAGTATGTAACCAAAATCAGACTGGGATGTTTCCCAAAGACTAATTTCTACCAAGTTAGACCCCTCATTAGCAAAGGAGAGAAGCTTTCTCAGAGCAGTCCAGAAAAAAAGTTTAAAATGGTTGGAAAAACACTGAGAGTTTGTGAATATAAATTAACTGCACACCATTTTATACAAATAGTGAAAGAGAGCTGTGAGATACCTGCTTTCCATTCTCTTTCTTTGTAAGAATAATATCACATAGGGCCCAGGTTCTTTCTGAGGGGTAGGAGAAAGTCATTTCTGGATTTCTTTTCTTCAAAGTCTACATCCAAATGATCTGGGAAAATCACTATGTGTCACCATCCAATACACTGACAAATTGTAAATATGTATTTAGTTCAAGAAATTAAACGAAGGAAGGTTTGTTGAAAGTTCTAAGAATACCTAATAGAACCCGTAGAAAACAAATGGACATCCCCTAATTAGGCATCCTTTCCTAAATATTAATTTAGATTCTCAGGAACTCAGTAACTTATAGCCCTGAATAAGCAGGTTCTTTTTTCTTTTAGCCCACAACAGGTAGCACCTCCCACACTTCTCCTGAAGTTCTTTCAGCAGGCATTGCCCCTTCTATCACTCTTACAATTCTCCATGATTCCCAAAAAATGGTATCAAATATAGCTCTGAGAGTAGGGCAGGACTACCTGCAGATTCACTTTTTGTCTTTCTATTGGGTAGAGTCTTCTCTATAATAGAAGCAAGGTTCTCCAGAGTCATCTCTATCTCTTTAGTGATGGAGTTGAGGACTTTTTCAAATTTAGGTCATTCCTTTTTATTATCTCTGAAATGAGAAACAGCATGGTAGAGGTCAGAGTATTGGGATTGCACAGGAGAGAAATCTGGGTTCAAATTCTAGGATCTAGAACTGGAAGGGATTCTTAAGGGTCATCTGGGCCAGCCTCCTCATTTTAAAGATGAGGCACTAAGGCTCAGAGAAGTTGTGACTTATTCAAGATCACACTGGGAGTAATAAGCGGGAGAGTCATGGTTGAAACTAAGACTCTTTCTACTGTATCATGCTGTCTTCCCCATCTAAGAAATTTACTAGCCCATTTTGTTGTGGGGGGTTTGAGGTGAGGATGGATACCCTTTGCAAAAATGCAAGACCCCAAAACTTAGCTTAAAAAGAAAAAGAAAAAAATATTAATTTAGAAGGTAATGTTCAATCTGGCTAGGAGGACAGAATTGAAGGAAAGCTGCCTCCCTGAAGAGATCAGTTCTGAGGTTTTTATACTCTTTACAGCAGGTGATATGGGACATGAGGAAGAGATTTTAACCCTATGATATTCGGTACATAACCGGAATACACACACACACACACACACACACACACACACACACACACACACACACACACACACATATATATATATATATATATATATATATATATATATATATATATATATATATACGTCCATCTTGAAATCTAGGGAAACATCCAAGGGGGATAATTCTCTCAAGGGTTCTTCTCTTTGCCCATGTTCTTATCAGGAGTTTTTTGAGGTTTTAGGGTTAGTATTCACAAGAATGCAAGGAAGCAGTTTTCCAGCTTACAGTTTGACCTGAAACCTTCTATAATTTTTGGGTGCAATGTCCCATGCCAATTTCACTTTAACTTTTTTTGCCTCAGTTGTTTCATCTGCAAAATGGAGGTTATGAATCCTTCAAGATCTACCTGAAAGGGTTCTTACATGAGATACCACAATGTTAAAAAAATAAAAGGTGCTTTGTAAATATAATCTTCTAATCACTTGTATTGGGTTCTGACCTGAAGGACAACCCTGTGAGGGGCTGCTTTTATGATATGAAAGCATAAAGAGTGGAGGCATTCTTCCTAAATAGCTGAGAGAAGGCTGACTCTGGCACCATGTACTTTTAGAGTTGAGAAGGGACTTCTTGAGACATTGTCGGAAGACTGGGAGAAAGGTGGACATAAGAGGGAAGAGTGAAGTTTTTAAGGACCATTGGGAGCCCTTGAAACCACAGTTACATATGGTATTTGGGCTCCAAGATTTCCCTTGACTTTTCAGCACTTAAAAACCCTAGAGACGCCTTAGAGTAGATTCCCCTGGTGCAATTACTCTCATTCTTTTAATGTGAACCAAAGTTCTTTTCTTTCTTTTTAATATTGCTTCTAAATTGAAGAGCTCTTTTACTCTTACACTTGCTTTTGTCTCCTCTGATATATATAATATCTCCAATGGCTATTTACTGATTACATTGATTTTTTTAAAAAGAAAAAGTAGAGTAGCTATTCATGATAGTCTTTTGTGTAATCAGTATTTGGTGTTGGAGTGAGGGTATGCTGAAGTACAAGCTAAGAATTAACCTCTCCCCATTTGAGAGCAAATGTGAAATTCATGCCAAGCCCCCCAAACTATCTCTGGGTTGCTTAATACTTGAAGTGTGCTCGATAGGTATAGAGAGAGTCAAGGGAAAGAACAGGCACTCAGCCATGGCCTCATCTTGCTCCCTACAAAGGCAGAAATAAAAAAAGACTCCCTTAGAAGGAAGTGGGCCAGTTCCCAGACTGTATTAATACCCTGTGAGCTGAGCCCTATTAACATTTAAACACGAATCATTTACATATATTTTATATAAATTTTAAATTCTATACAAATGCCAGTTACTTAGGATTTTCAGATCAGATGGTTAGACTTGCAAAGGCCTTTAGAGGTCATCCTATCTAATACTCTCATTTTAACAGATGTGGCATTGAGACCCAAGGAGGCCAAGTGACAATCAAGATTCCTCAGTTAGTGGTAGCTTACATGAGATTCAAATGTAGAACTATAATCAACATAGATAGTTTTTACTAAAAATTTTCTCTTAGGTAACCTGGCAGGATAATTCAAATGGAGTCATTTTCTGAGTTCTCTAGTATGCCTTGCCCTAGATGACAACATTCACTTTGACAGCTTAGCAAGGGGTATAGTCCCAGGACTGAATACATAAAAAAGGATATATTTTCAACCACATTTCTTTATATCTGGTGCTCTGATAGGCACAGAACATAATGAATTAGACCTAGTTTCTACACTGACAACTACTTTCCCTTCTAGACAGATGACAATATAGATGGAAAGAGCATATATATGCAAATGAGAAAACATTTTATATATATATATATATGTGGGGAGAGAGAGAGAGAGAGAGAGAGAGAGAGAGAGAGAGAGAGAGAGAGAGAGAGAGAGAGAGAGAGAGAGAGAGAGAGAGAGAGAGAGAGAGAAAGAGAGAGACAGAGAGAGAGAGAGAGAGAGAGAGAGAGAGAGAGAGAGAGAGAGAGAGAGAGAGAGAGAGAAGAGAAAGCCAGTGCAAAGGTAGATATGTAGATATAAGTTCCTTTTTAGGGTTATTTGGAACTGCTGCTAACTCCCACCCACTATCCTTGGGTCTTGCCTCTGGAGTAACATAAACTATTTAGTTCTTCCTCTGAATGATAGCCCTTCAAAGACTTGACAAAATCACAGAATTGGAATGGACTCCAGAGGTCATCTCATCCCAGCTGGTATTTAACTAAGAATCCACTCCACAACATTTTAAAGAGTTGTTTGTTGAGTCTCTGCTTGAGGATCAATATTGAACCTACTACCTGCTGAGAGAGCCCATACTACTCTAGGACATTATAATTGTCAGGAAATTTTTTTCTTTACATTTACCTTTCTGAAACTTTAACCCTTGGCTTGTATTTTTGCATTATAGGGCCAAGCCAAAAAAAGTTTAATTTGTCTTCTATTTGACAGCCCCTCAAGCATGCTCTCTATCAATCAATCAATCTATCTAGTCATCTATCTATCTATCTATCTATCTAACTATCTATCTATCTATCTATCTATATCTGTCTGTCTGTCTGTCTGTCAGTCTCTATCAATCAGTCTATCTATCAAGCATCTGTCTGCCTAGTTATCCATCCTTCTATCCATCTATCTATCCACCTATCTATCTATCTATCTATCTATCTATCTATCTATCTATCTATCTATCTATCTATCTATCTACCTGTCTGTCTGTCTGTCTGTCTGTCTGTCTGTCTGCCTACCTGTCTATCTACCTGCATGTATAGGCATATGTATAAGACACCAAAGTCATCCTACTACATCCTAGGCCATCACCAATTGTCCTGACTTTTATCTTGCCACTGAACTTTGATGACTCTGGAAGAGCAAATGAAGCTCATGACTTTGTACAACCCTGCCTCACTTAAATCAAATTCACTTGCAAGTCATGACACAACCCCGTGATGTCACTGATCTTTGAAAACAGACAAACAACATATGCCGGAGAACCTGGTTTCAAATTTGAATTCAGGCATTTGCTTGATGTGTGACCCTAGGCAAGTTATTTAACCTCGGTTACCTAGGTCTTGCCATATCTTTGCCTTGGAACTGATACTTATCAATATGTAGTATTGATACTAAGACAAAAGGTAAGGGCTTTAAAAAAGAAGGAAACTCCATGGCCTATGACATTTGTTCCAACTCAAAATTTGTACTTTTTTTATTCTTATCTTTTATGCACACAATTGATTATTTTTAAACCTAGATTCAGGATTTTATATGAACTCCTGGTCTTTGTCTGGGAAAAGAAAAGGGAATTAGGAAGGACTTGGGGCTGTTTGGTGAAAGATCATGAGGGGGATGGTGGAACCCTAATTTTTGTGCGATGAGAAAGCTTCTGTAAGTTTCTAAGAAAAGAAACTTATCCTGAAAGAGGTGAACTCTGGGAAACCCTGGGCTATAGTTTGAAGAATGGACTCAGGATACTACATAGTCTTCCATCATTCCATCTCCTTCAGGGGATTATATGTACTGCAGGGTGCCTTAAAAGTACCATATGAAAGCAATTGCGATAACTTTTCCATCCCCAGTAAATTGGAATGTCTACTTTCATCAGCCAAAAAAGAGGACAAAAATACTTCCAACAACCCAGCAAGCTTTATTCAAGGGAAGTATTTCTTCAATAAGCTACATAGATCCAGGATGATTCATAATTACAGTAGATGCTAGAAATAGGAATCCTTTTGTGGCATTACAGTGTGTTCGTACATTCAATTATTGCCTTTTGCATAAGATGCCTAATGAGTCCCAGCAGTTAATAGCTAATATAAAAAGCATAAAGCTACTTGTCACATTTTAAAAATATTCCATTTCTATTTGGTTTCTTTTTGTCATTTCTCCTCTGAAAGCAAAGCCCGACCTCTTTGTACCTTTTCTTTTTACCCACTCTAAGAAACTCATTTCCTTAGAGCTGTGACATCAGATCTAGGTGGATTCCCTGGAGATACAGTAAATCCTTGGTCAACCAGAGTGCTCCAGGAATAGACAGCCTCTTGTTAATTTAATTTTCTGGTGAGAAGAAAGAGAAAAATCTTTTGAGATTTCACAGGATTTAGAACCACAAGCCTGACTCTGCTTGTAAATGTTTAACAACCAACTCTCCTATAGAGAAGATGGTTCTTACAAAACATTTTAAATTGTGATTTGTACTATGACTATTTTCTTCCTCCCGTTCTTAAGGCTAGACAATCAACAAAACAATAAATCAAGATCCAATTTGTAGCATTTATTGATAACCAAAGGTAAACACACCAAAAATCTAGCAATTGGCTTTCATGAGGGTCAGAGTTGGTCCCAGGATCCCCTTGACCACAAGGATCCTCACAACAAAATCCCTTCATTTTGTAAATAAGGAAACTAAAGCCAAAGGAAGTGAAAGGACTTGCTCAAGGCCACACAAAGTAGCAGAATAAATATTCAGTCCCAAGCCTCTTGACTCCTCAGCTCAGTTTCAAGAAACATGTATTTGATGCCTATTATCTGCAAGGGACTGCTAGGCACTGAATGTCAGAAAGAGAGAAATAAAAGTGTTCCCTACATCAAGGAGCTTACAGTTTATCAAAACATTGTTGAAAATTGTTCTAAATTGTGGAAACACCAATTCATGCTGAAGTGAGTTAAGTGAAGTATGGTTAATTTGAAAATAAATACCTTTTTAGGATTTAGGACCTTAGAGTGCTTCAGTGTCATCCTATTGATCAACAGCTCTAATTGGCCAATCTCAGAAATGTCAGAGGTTGTGTGGCATGATGGACCATGTATACTGACCCAATGAGAGTATGATAGTTGCTTTTTTTGGAATATCTATAAGAAATTAGTTCAGCTTACTTATTCTTTAGCAGGAGGAAGGTCTTTTCCTGAGCAGCAGCAAGGCTAGTAGACAGAGAGCTAACTTTGGAGTCAACAATATATGAGTTCAAGTCTCATCTCTAACTCATACTAATTGAGTGGCCAAAACCATTTAACTTTCAGTGCCTTTGACAACTCTCTAAGATAGAAATTATAGAAGAGTTGTTGATCAGTTAAGTGGCACAGGGGTTAGAGCAATGAGCCTGGAGTCAGGAAGACCTGAGTTCAAATAAAGTCTCAGACATCAAATGTGTGACATTGGACAAGTCATTTAACCTCTCCACTTCAGGTTCCTCAGTTGTGAGGATAATGATCACACCGACCTGCCAAGGTTGTGGTGAGGATCAAATGAGATAATATGTGTGAAGTGCTTTGCGAACCTTAAAGCATTATGTAAAATGCTGGCTCTAATATAATGTAGAAGGTAGAGAAAATCAAGCTACAGCTGTGAAGTGTTGCTGTTGCTATAAATAGGCACACATTTCCTCTCCCAACTTTTTTCATGCAGGCTCTTCAAGGCTCCTAATTTCCTCCTTTTTTCCTCTCTGAGAAGAGATAGTTAATGTAAGGATGGCTGCTAATAGGGATCTAAGAATTATGAGTTAGTGTGATTGCTTGGAAAGCCATTAATCCTCCTTTTCCAGACTTATCACCATCAGGGCAAATTCTCCCCAGTGACTTGTTTCTTGAGTTCTAAATCTGAACAATGCCTGGCTCTCTATCTGACCTGATTCATTAAAGAGAAGTTTCATGAGGAGTATTGTTCAGATTTCTTCTTTGAAGAGTTAGAATTTTTGAGGATTCATTGCATTATACCAAATGGTGATGGATGTCATCGGTTAGTTTAGGAGACTACTTTCTGAAAATAGAGAACCTCCTTTTAATCCCCAAATCCTACAGTTATTTGTTTATTGTTTAAAAGAGAAGACAGATATTGGCATGATCTGGTACTCCTCATTACATTCTTTGGTGACTTCGGACTGGGAACATAAAGGAGGAGGTAGAATGGGAACACTTTAGCGCTCATTTTGGTTAGGAACTGACTTGATCCCCATGTTCTTATTTTCCTGCTCCAATAGATCAACCAACAAGCATTTATGGAGCACATACTATGTGCCAGTCACTGTATAGGGCAACAGGAATGCCAAGACAAAAATGCAACAGTCCCTGACCTCAGAATTTACCTTCTAATACATTCTAATAATCTATACAATCTAATCTATATCTAATACATTCTAATAATGTATTAAAATTTTCTTACTTCCTGCTGTCTCACCTTCCACTCCACCCCCAGTTCCTAAGGGAAGGTATAAAGAAATCTTTTTTCTCAAAATAAAGTTTTTTGGCTCAGTATTCAGCCTGATTGCTCTCCCTCATATAATACTCTAATTATCCTCTTTGTGCATTTGCACAAGATGTCTTCCATGCTTGAAATACACTTTCTTCATATCTTCTCCCTCTAATAACACAAAGTCTTCTCCAAATTCCAGCTCAAGCGCTATATCATACATGAGGCTTTTCCCTTTCCTGCCCCCTAATGCCAGTTCTCTCTGGAAATTATCAACTAAAAATCATTTTTCAATAAAAAAATAATCAATATACATTTATTAAATTCCTACTGTATGCTAGGCACTATATGGCTATTTTGTGTGTATATATGTGTGTGTGTTCTATTTATATTTTTACATAGATTCTATAGACTTTATATTAATATGAAGGTTCTATATTGATATATAAGCTCTCTATATTGATGTATAGGCTATATTTATATTATTGCTACATAAGCTCCATATTTATATATGTATAGGCTCTATTTATACTTATATAAAAGCTCTATATTTGTATATAGATTCACTTATGTCTATTTATCTTTGTTTATTTAAGGTTCTTTAAGAGTGCCTGCCATATAGTAGGTGTTTAATAAATGCTTCTTGATTGATTTTTGGTCTTAGTGGCCTTTGCCTATTACTCTTACCTCTTGCCTTGTGCTATGGGAAAATGGAGAATAAGGTGGATTTAGAACTGGTAAACTGGAGTGATTCTACCACCATTTGTGACAGCATCAGTGTCCTCACCTGTCAAGTGGGGATGCGATCTCACCAATTTCAGTATGCCTTTGATTCATATTAAAATAACCTGCCTATGTTTTAATAATGGACCACTTGAATAATAGCCTTTTGGTGGTGAGCTTCTTCAAGCATAGTTAGGTTGTCACTTTGACCTCTCTGGGAGCTGACCTATAAAATAGGGGTAGCTACCACTGAGAGACAGCCTAGCATTGCATTGGGTAAGTAGCTGGCAAAGTGGATAGATTGCCAAGCCTAGAGTCAGGAATACTTATCTTCCTGAATTCAAATCCAGCCTCAGACATTCACTAGTTGTGACCCTGGGAAAGTAACTTGACCCTGTTTGCCTCATTTTCCTCATCTGTAAAAGGAGCTAGAGAAGGAAATGGCAAAAACCCTGAATGGGGGTCGTGAAGAATTGGACACAATGGCAATGACTAAACAACAGCATAGCATTGCACAAAGCATTGTACTCTTTGTAATCAGGAAAATCAGAATTTCAGTCCAACCTTTGATCCCTAACAGATAGACAGAACCTATGTAGGTTGGTTAGCCTCTTGATATTCTAGAAATTCTCTAAGAGGAAGTGCTAATCTGCCTTAGTGGAAAGAAGGTCTTCACACAGGAAGTTTCTATACTAGTAAAATCACAAGTCTGGGGAAAACCATCAAACCTCTTTGGTTACAGACCTGCTGTGAGGAAGGTGATTTGCGAACTACAAAGTGCTATGGGCATGTCAGTCATTCTTTTTTTCTGTCTCTTCAATAACCTCAGACCTAGAAGTAGAAATAGCTTCATAGGTCATGTAGTCCAAGCTTCTCGTTTGGATAGATGAGGAAACTGAGATAGAGTTTATTAAATGACCTGCCAAAGGTCACATGAATGACTTGGAATTAAATCTACATCTTTCTACTTTAAACCAATACTCCAACTTTAAACCATTCTCCACGGTACTAAGCTACTCATCCCCTTCTGCCTTTCTCTGATATTTATAGGTGTTCTATGCCAATACAAAGATATTTTTTACTCTTTTTATGGCTAGATGTTTCTGGTAGATAAAAGATATGTGGGTAAGTGTTCACAAGCATCATTTAAAGTTCTGTAAAGCCAGACAAAAATGTGTACTACTTGCCTTGAATTCAGCCTACTAGAATCCCTTCAGTGTCATTTTCTCTTCAAAAGTTGCATCACCCAGGCAATATTTCACCTAAAAGAGGGATCCAGAGGGTAAACATATCCACCCATTCAAAAGGTTATTGACTATCTCTGCTGCTTGCCATGAAGCAATAGTTTGCTAGATGTGGAGAATAAAATGGAATTCTCAATTATAGCCTTTGGTTTATGAGCCCAATGGGGCAGAAAGTTTACTTTTGATGGGAATAATCACTTCTCAAATTGGACTTCTCAAAATTTTACCATGATTAAAGGTATAATCAATCCATAACTTTTCTCATTAATCAATTATTAGGGGTTAATTAATTAATCGCTTACTGAACAAAAGATACTTTCAATTAAACAATATGCAGTTATTAAATGCCTACTGTGTGCCAGGAACTGAGTTAAGTCCTGGAGGTTTAAAGAAAGAAATGATCCTGCCTTTCAGGATCTCACATTCAGTGAGCTTGGGGGACAGACATGGGATTCCATTATAAGACTCTAGGGAGTCAAGATGGCACCATAGAGGCAGCGAAAGTTCAGATCTCTGAGAACCCTTCCTTATGGATTAAAAACTAAATGCTCCTAGGGGACTGAAAACCAAACCTAACAACAGGACAGAGCCAAGGAATCCTCTTGCTGGACTCAACTTAAACGGTACGCCTCCAAAAGCCTGAATTCGAGAACACTTGGGTTTAAGGGGAAGGAAAAAGGAAGGTCCCAGGATGCCTCCCCCAACTACAGTACTGAGCCTCCAGCAGTGACTGGAATCTATGGGTGGGCAAAGGCACTAGTCTAGAGGGAGTACCTTGTGGGCAAAGCTGTGCCGGGCTCAGGGCTTTGAACACAGGTGGTAGGGAAACAGTTGGAGAAGAAGTGCAGAACAGGTAGCCTAGTCACAGCCAAGACACTCCATATTGCCCTTCCCCCCTTCCCAAGGTTTTGGCCTCAGAGCACATCCAGCTCTTCAAGTTCAACTCAGCTGGGTTTAATTTTATCAATCGTTCAGAGGGCAGAGAAGCTCAAGTTCCAATACCATTCCCCCACAGACTGCTCTGAGAGCCTTGCTAAGCTCCAAGGGTGAAGGTTGATAGAAAAGCCCAAACCCACAGATCCAACACATAATTAGAGGAGCAAGAGTGTAGGCAACTATAGGGGGGAAAATAAGGGTCAAATATGAGCAAACAACAGAAAAAGAAAAAAAGAAATTATAATCTACAGCTTCTATTCAAGCAGTGAACAAAGAACAAATGTAACAGAGGAAGATCAAGGAACACCAAGCAAAAACACAGAAACTCCAGCAAATTGGACATAGGCTTTGGAAAAACTCAAAATGCAATTCAAAACATAATTAAGAGAAGCTGAAGACAACAGGGAAAAGAACTTAAAAAGCAAGATAAGTCATCTGGAAAAGGAAAATAGTGTCTTGAAAGCCAAAATTAACCAACTTGAAAATGAGGCAAAGGAGATGAAAGATGAGGCAAAGAAGATGAATGATGACCTCCAAAGAAAATCAAGCCAGAATGAGAAGGATGACCAAAAAACCAGGGATGAAATTCAGTCTTTAAAAACCAGAATATATCAATTAGAAGCAAGCAACTTCTCAAGGCAGCAGGAAAATATAAAACAAAACCAAAAGAATGAAAAAATTGAGGAAAATATGAAACACGCTCATTCACAAAACAGAAGATTTAGAAAATTGTTTTAGGAGAGACAACTTAAGAATCATTGGTCTACCAGATAACCATAACAAAAGAAAAATCCTGGACATCATTTTTCAGGAAATTATCCAAGAAAACTGCCCAGACATTCTAGAACAAGAGGGGAAAATGGAGACTGAGAGAATGCACAGATCCTACCTGTACTTATCCCCAACTGAGAACACTCAGAAATGCTATAACCAAATTCAAGAACTGTCAGACCAAGGAAAAAATATTACAAGCTGCTAAGAAGAAGTCATCCAGATACCATGGAACTACAGTGAGGATAACACAGGATCTGGCTGCATCTACACTGAAGGACTGAAAGGCATGGAATATGATATTCCAGAAAGCAAGGGAACTAAGTCTACAACCAAGAATTAACTACCCAGAAAAACTGACTATATTCTTATAGGAGAAAGTATGGTCATTTAATAAAATAGAAGAATTCAAAGAATTTGTAAATAAAAGACCAGACCTGAACACAAAATTTGATGCCCAAACACAGAACCCAAGAGAATAATCAAAAGGTAATTAAGAAATGTGGGGGAAGAAAAACAAAACAAAAAAAACACTTTTTTAAGGAACCCAAAAAGTTAAAATGATATGTATCCTTATAAGAAAAGAGGATATTGGAAACTTTTAAAAATTGTTATTATCACCTGGGTAGTTAGAAGAATTATACTTAGAACAGTGAGAAACTGTATAGGATGAAATTCCAAGACATATATATATATATATATACAACTAGAGTTAAAAAAGAGAAGTTAATACTAAGAGAAATGGGAAAAGAAACAAGATGGGGTAAATTTATATGTCATAGAGAAGTAAATGGTGCAAGGGAGGGGTAGAACATCAATACACTGGAAGGGTAAAGAAATTGGAGAAAGGAAATAACCAATTCTTAAGTATATTGAAATTGACTCAAGGAGGGAAGAACAATCAAATACATTGGGGCAGAGAATTGATTTGCACCCTATAGGAAAGTAGAATGGTAACAAACAGACTGGTGAGGAGGGAAACAATACAAGGAAGGGAGAGGATGGGTGGTAGTTTTAAAAGACCGTAAAGAAAATAAGAGGGGAATAAGAAGGGAGAGGGGGTAGAAAGGGAAGTAAAATAAGGGTGGGAATTAGGGGGACCAATTAAAAACAAAACACTGGTGTAGAAGGAATTTGTGAAAGAAGAAAGTGCAGGACTAGGAGTAGAAATCAAAATACTATGAAATACAGAGCTGGTAATCATAACTCTGGATGTGAATGGAATTAACTCACCCATAAAACGCAAGCAAATAACAGAGTGGATTAGAAACCAAAACCCTAGCATATGCTGTATACAAGAAACATACACAAGGAAGGTAGACACACATAGGGTAAAAGTAAGAGAATGGAGCCAAATCTATTGAGCATCAACTGATAAAAAGAAGGCAGGAGTTGCAATCATGATATAGATATCATACAAAGCCAAAGTAAAAATAGATCTAGTCAAAAGGATAGGGAATGTAATTACATCCTGATAAAAGGAAGTATAGACAATGAGGAAATATCAGTACTCAACATGTATGCACCAAATGATATAGCATCCAAATTTCTAAAGGAGAAACTAGTAGAGCTCAAGGATGAAATAGATAGAAAAACTATACTAGTGGGAGACCTGAACCTTCCTCTATCAGAAATAGATAAATCAAACCAACAAATAAATAAGAAAGAGGTAAGAGAAGTGAATGAAATCTTAGAAAAATTAGAGTAAGTATATATGTGGAGAAAAATTGATAGGGACAGAAAGGAATACACCTTCTTTTCAGAAGCACATGTTATATTCACAAAGACTGACCATGTACTAGGGCATAAAAACATTGCAAACAAGTATAAAAGAGCAGAAATAATAAATGCAACCCTCTCAGACCACAATGCAATGAAAATAATAATTAGTAAGGATACATGGAGAGGCAAATAAAAATTAATTGGAAATTAAATAATATGATTCTCCAAAAATTGGTTAAAGAACAAATCGTAGAAACAATAATTTCATTGAAGAAAATGACCATGATGAGACATCCTTTCAAAACCTATGGGATGCAGCCAAACCAGTACTCAGGGGGAAATCTATACCCTTGAGTTCATATATTAATAAATTAGGGAGGGCAGAGGTCAATGAATTGGACATGCAAATTTAAAAATTAGAAAGTGAATAATTTAAAAATCCTCAGATAAAGGCTAAATTAGAGATCCTAAAAATCAGAAGAGAAATTAATATAATTGAAGTTAAAGAACTATTGATTTAAGAAATAAGACTAGAAGCTGGTATTTTGAAAAAACAAATAAAATAGACAAAGAACTGTTCAATCTAATTTAAAAAAGGAAAGAAGAAAACCAAGGTGATAGTTTCCAAGATGAAAAGGGAGACCTCACCTCTAATGAAGAGGAAATTAAGGCAATCATTAAAAACTATTATGCCCAATTGTATAGCAATAAATATGGCAATCTAGGTGATAGGGATGAATATTTACAAAAATACAAATTGTCTAGACTAACAGAGGAAGAAATAGAATACCTAAACAACCCCATATCAGAAAATTAAATTGAACAAGCCATCAGAGAACTCCCTAAGGAAAAAAAAAATCCCTATTTTAAGACTCTATGCTACTTGGAGATTCCTTCTGTTCTATGTATATGAGTTCCCTATTTCTTTTCCCACACTTACCCTTCCTTGCTTCTGTTTTCTTGTCCAGTCCCTACCTGCTCTTTCTATATAATACTATCAATCAAATTACCACTGAGACAGGGCAATAAAGTGATATAGTGTATTGAGAGTCAGGTCTAGAGATCTGGGTTTAGATCTGGCCTCAGACACTTTCTAGTTGTGTGACCCTGGGCAAGTCACTTAACTCTCATTGCCTAGCCCTTACTGATCTTTTGCCTTAGAACCAATACATAGGCTTTATTCTAAGATGGTAAGGTTTTGTTTTTTTTTTCAGTTATCATTGAGAGGGTAATCTTAACCACTAGAGCTATCCAAAATGAGATGCCTCAAAAGAGGCAGTAGGTTCTCCCTCACTAGAAGACTTTGGTTATAGTGGGAAAGACTATTTATACTCATCACTGCTTGCCTGACTTGTGGCAATAGTGTCCTACTTCATTTCCTTGTTTTTGGACTCATTAATCATTGGTATATCTTCCACATCACTTCTAGACCAAACTTCCTAAAATATGGCTTCAATTAGAATCATTTTCCCAGTCAAGTATCTTCACTGGCTCCCTGTCCCCCCAATATCAAATATATTCCCCAACTTGACTTTTACGTTCCTTCATGACCTGGCTTCCTGCTACATTTTCATCTTTTATGTGCCAGGTCAACTGACCTATCTCTTCCCCAACTCATATTGACATCTCTCACCTCTGCTCCTCTATATAGGTTGTTTTCCATGCACAGAATGAACTTCTTCACCTCCAGCATTTGCAGCTTTTAATATCCTATGAGGCTCAACTTAGCTACCATTTCCTATAGAAAGTCTCTTTTATTCTCCCTCATTGTTGGTGTTCTCTTATTTCACAAATTATCTTCATTTGCTTTTCTGTTTATATTCTACATCTCTCAATAGAATATTGAGATCCTTGCAAGCAGGATCTGTATTTTTATTTCTCTCTCTTTTTTCCCTCTGCACTTCACACAGTGCCTATACTGTACTATATACAAATGAAACAAAGTACTATACTGTATAATAAGTCTATACTGTTCATGGAGGGTCTTTTAGCAAAGATACTGAAGTGGTTTTCCATTTCTTTCTCCAGTGGATTAAAGGAAACACAGGTTAATTAATTTGTCTATGGTCATGCAGTGAGGAAAAGTCTGAGGCTGGATTTGAATTCACACCTTCCTGACTCCAGACCCAGTGCCTATCCACTGAGATATCTGGCTGCCTTGAGTGCTGTAGTTGCTTAAGGAATGATTATTGATCACTTGTCAGGTATTTCATAAAGGGAATTTTTGTTCACGTAAGGGTTGGACTAAGCAGCCTCTGATGTCCTTCTCCATTTCCCCCTTCTCTGTGTGTAACTTAACTTCTACCTTGAGGTAGTCAGTCAACAAGCATGTGTTAGGTTCATACTATATAACAAGCATGGTTCTAAGTGAAGACAGAAGTACAATATATCTTTAAGGTGCTTTCATTATAATTGGGGAAGACAATACATAAAAGGGAGCCAAAAAGAGTGCCTTGGAGGTTCTGGGAGGGATTGGCCAACCAGACAGTAAGTAGTTAGGAGTGGAGGGTACTTCTAATGTTAGAAGTAGTCTGGAGGTGGAGATAGTTTCCAGGGTTAAGAGGCTTCTATAGCACATTGGACCAGCTCTATGGGGATGAGTCACCAGGCTAGTCTATCTAGGAGGGAAAGAAAAGCATCTTTGGGCTAGAGTGTTCTCTTTAAAAGTCCTGTAGATATTGGAGGTCATCTAATAGGAATTCTCTTCAATTCCTCCTCAAAATGTCTCATTACATTTCCCTATTCTATCTTCCTTTCCTCATCTCAGAGTTATCTACTTGTGATGAAGGCAAATTACTTACCTATGTCTCAGATTCCTTTTTTTCTCACCTCCCTCATGGTCTTACTCCAGTAGTCATTGTCAAGTCTCTCAGACACTTTAAACTCTCTTGCTCCTTTCTATGTGCCAAAATATATATTTGCTTCTCTCTATAGATACATCCAAACATTGCTCCAAAGTTTTCCATAGCTACATAAGCAAACTTTTTCAGAAAAGAAACAAGATGCTTTTCCCTGTCTCCATTTCCTTTCTTTAATCCTTTGCTGTTATCTCCAGGGTCACTGATGACTGCCTACATCAATAAATCAAATGATTATTTTTATCTCTCACTCTTCTTTACATATCCACTGTAATTTTGGACACTTAACCATTCCCTCCTATCAGACCACAGCTCTACCTTTATTTTGAGATATCACACTCTCTGGGTCTCCTGCTACCTCTATAACTATGTTTTCTGTGTCCTTCTTTGACTCCTATGCCTCTTTAAAAAACCTTACAGTTTCTCTTAGAATCAATATTAAGTATTGGTTCCAAGGCAGAAGAGCAGTAAGGACTAGGCAATGGGGGTAAAGTGACTTGCCCACAGTCACACAGCTAGGAAGTGTCTGAGGCCAGCTTTGAACCAGCATCTCCCATTTCCAGACCTGACTCTTTATCTTTGCCTAGCTGCTCTGCCAATTCCTCTTCCTAATCCCTCAACATGGGTGTTACCCTTGTATCTATCCTTAGCCCTCTTCTTTCCTCTGTGCTTTCTCCCCTGGCATTCTCGACCTTGACTTCATATATCACCTCCATGTAGATAACCTCAAATATTATGTTTCTAGCTCTGTCTTTTCTTCTATGCTCCAGACCTGTTTCTCCAACTGCCTACAAGACATCTGCTACTTCTTCTGACTTCAGTATTTCCATCATAATTCACCAGTGTCTCATTTTGAAACTTTGATATCTTTATCTTTATTACCACCCACATATAATCAGTAAGTAAGTCCTGCTGACTTTATTTCTATTGAGTGAGCATTCTACTGCTAAAAGGGAACATGTGATGTTCTGGGAGGACTAGCACTTCTGGTGTGAAGACTTGTTGGGCCCTCTTCAGGGTTACGTATGCACTTTAGGTGTCCACCTTTCACCCAATTCTCACCTGCGGCTCCAAGAAGCCATAGTGTGCTCAGCAGCAACACCCTGGTAAGTGGCAGACTAAATCTCAAACTTTTTGGTGACTTAGGGAGTTGTTTACCGCAAGCATATGAAGACTTCCCCCAGAAGAATGGAAAGATGAGAACGGTGTTTTTCAATGACCATGAAGGCAACTGAAGCAGGTCCTATGGATGGCTTTAGAGCTTGGACAGACATTGCAGATACCAAGGTCATTCATTGCATCCCAAAGCCATCATCAGTAGTGCTGACTTTTGTTATGCCATTGGGTTCTAGACTCTAGAAATACCATTGAAGATACCATAGTCATTCATTGCATCCCAATGACTCTAGAAGAGAATGAAACTGATGACTTTGTGCAATTCTGCCTCACTTAACTTAAATTCATATACTAGTCAAGACATCACCCCATGATACCATGGGTCTTCTTTGAAAATGAAGAATGAACAACAATAATCACTGCTACTACTCCACAATTATAGACCCTTGTAACTTGTTGGGAATATTGTTCTAGCATCTAAATTGTTTCCTTATTTCTACTCTCTCCCCAACACCATCTTGGATACCAATGATAGCTTCATATTCCTATACCATAGACATGATCATGTCACTCTGATTTTGAAAATCTTTCATAGAATTGAATTGTTATGAATTGTGTTCTAAATGTAGAGAAATACAGTTCTAATTATAATCTCAACTTGTAGATGTCATTTTTTGATAGAGTTGAAAGCTTATTTTGTGCTAGAAAGTTTCCTTTCATCCTTTGTGCTAACTAGGATCTCATAGAACCACACATGACCAATCAAAAGATTTAAAACTAAGCAAACTGAATTCAGATAATGAATTGTATCGAACAATCCCTGCTTGGGAAAACTGATCATCAAATTCACTTCCCTCCTCTCTATAGGAAGGTGGAAGGCTTTGGAGGTTCAGTGGTATACAGGTTGTCACATAAGTTGTGTTAGTTGTCTTGAAGAAATACTTTTCTTTTTATAATGAATATTTTCATAGAAGTTGAGTTAAGGGAATCTGAATATATCAATGAAAAAGTAAAAATTAAAAAGGAAGAAAAAAGAAAGTATTCAGCACACCTGCTTCCCCTCTGAGGTAGCATGAAAGAATAGAATTTTAATCAAATAATATTCAATTTTCTCAGTGTGGCATGTTAGTTAAAAACAAGTGAGCACAGTAGTGCCTAATTGTTAGACTGACATCTCTTAATCAAGGTACAGAGAGCAACTTGAATTACTAGCAACAGAACAGTCTGTAGTCTGGCACAAATACCCAGTAACCATCCAGCCAAGGTGGTATCAATAAAGATGACTATATCTGCATATTTGTATCTGTATACATATATGTGTGTAAGTATATATATATGTGTATATATGGACACATATGTATATGTATATGAAATAGAAGAGAAGGCTTCTGAAATGGTGTCTCTTTGGTTTGCTAGAAGAGAATGAAAAGTAGCAATAGCAGTGATAGTATACATATTTCCTTCTTTCAAACTCATAATAGCTATTGTTATTTAAAACAAAATTCTTCATTTAAGATATAGGATTTGAAGTCTTGGAAAAGAGATGGCAGTGATGATTTCATGGATGCCCTCCATGTGTTATTTTTGATTGGTAAAAATCACTTTTTTTCTGGGTCCTATTCCTGCTTGTTCATCCTATACAGGCAAAATACATGTTTTGGGGGAAGAGCTGTGGGTTATACTTTGATGCTCAAGTGTCACTTCTCATCTCCATCAATTTTGCAAGTGAGAATAGTTTAATAGTGGGATGCTTCAGTGAGGGTCAGTCCCTACAGCATGGATGAGATGGTTTCCAGAAATGAGTGATGGAGGGAGCCATTCCTTCCCTGATTTAGAGATTATCTTATGACTGTTTCCCATTTGCTTATTATGTGGTAAGAAAAAATCTTTTACTTGCACTGAGTGTAAAAAGAAAATCCTCAAACAGACAGAAAAAAAGTGATTCCTCTCTTTCTTGGCAGCATTAGAATGAGAAAGAAGAACTGCTGTAGGATTCTCCAGGTGAGAGGAAAGTCAGGACCATGCTCTCCCCTTGCCTCTAAGTGGTTATGAATACATGGTGCTATTGGTTTTCTCTCAATGTTTTGTTTATTTTTTCTTGATTTTAGTTAAATGAGTTTCTAAGATGGAATGGAGTAGGTGATGACATATTTAGATCCTAAAGTTTGGAAGAGCCACCAGAGGTCCATCACCTGTAGTCTCTGGCAGAGATTTCCAATGAGGAATCATCCTAAGGAGCAATCTGCTTAATCTGCTTGATTAATAGTGGACCAGCCAGGAAGGTGAAGTGCCAGAACCTGCAAGAAAACAGGGGACTCTTTCATGGATGTCTGCCATCTGATGCCATGGATGTCCCAAAGTGAGTTTTGTTGCACAAATGTTTGAGTGGCCACTTTATCAATTGTGAGTCCATTTTCCCCAGGAACCAATGTGTAGCAGAGTGTGCCCCACTTTAGCAATATAATTTTGTACTTCAGATCTTGGTATACATTTTCAGTAAATATCTCTTCTGAAAAACTAACTGATACTAATTGGTTAGTTGGCACTCAATAGTGATCAGTGGTCAATTTTGACTTTTGGGGAATCAACTGATTGAATGATATTGAGGGAATATTCACTCTTGAGTAACAATATTGGAAAAAAACAGGCCACTAAGACTATTCCATATAACTGAGGAGAGATCCAGCCATGCTCTAGGGGGCCTGATCTGCCAGTCTGATAGGAAGGGCATGGAGGAAGGATTGGGAGAATGATCTAAACCTAGCCCCTATAAGCTACAAAAGTAGTTGACATTATTATTTTATCACCAATACTTCAACCAATAGTGAAATAGTACCTGTGTTCAGAGACACATTTATAAGTATATAAATATATATGTTTATGCATACATATATAAAGATGACTCATGTAAAATATACAATTTTGTCTACATTAAACTTAAAAGGTTTTGACCAAGCAAAACTAATACAACCAAGATTAGAAAGGAAACAACAAACTAGGCGAAAATCTTTATAGCAATTCTGCCTGACAAAGGCCACACTACTCAAATATATAAAGAACTGAATAAAATTTTTAAGACATTCTCCAGTTGCTTAAAGACCAAAGGATATGAACAGGTAATTATTATATGAAGAAATTAAAACTATCTTAAATCATATGAAAAATGCTCCAAATCACTATTAGTTAATGAAGTGCAAATTAAACAACTCTGAGGTACCACCTCACACTTATCAGTTTGGTTAATATGACAAAAAATGATAAATGTTAGGGAGGATATGGGAAAAATCAGGACAGCAATACACTGTTAGTGGAGCTGTGAACTGATTGAATGATTCTGCAGATCATTTTGGAATCATACCCAAAGGACCATAAAACTGTGTTTACTCTTTGAGTAAGTACCTTACTCAGCAATACCACTACTAGGTCTGAATCCCAAAGAGATCAAAGATAGGGGGAAAGGTCCTACTTGTACAAAGATATTTATAGCAGTTCTTTTTGTGGTAGAAAAGAATTGGAAACTGAAGGGAGGCCCATTAATTAGGGAATGGTCGAACAATTTGTGATTTATGATTGTAATGGAATACTATTAGGTCATAAGAAATGAAGGACAAGACAATCATATAAAAAAACCTGGAAAGACTTAGATGAAGTGATGGAAAGTGAGGTAAGCAGAACCAGGAAAACTGTGTGCACAGTAATATCAATAATGTACAGTGATCAACTGTGAATGACATTATCAGCAATGTAAGGACTCAGGAAAATTCCAAGACTCCTGATGGAAAAGGCTATCCACTGACAAAGAAGAAACTGATAGAGTCTACGTGCAGATGGAAGCATACCAATTTTCACTTTATTTCCCTCATGAATTTTTTCTAATATAAGCAATTCATGTTTTCTTTCACAATATGGGAAATAGGGAAATATGTCTTGCATGACAGCATGGGTGTACCTTTTATCATATTACTGACATCTCAGGGAGGGGAGAGGGTTGGAAATGAGAGAGAGAACATGAATCACAAAATGGCATAAAATGATTATTAAATATTATATTTACATGTAACCTGAAAAAGAAAAAATATTTTTTTAAAGGAAGAAAGATCACACGTTCCCTCTTCTACTTCTTTCAACTATACCACCAGAGTCATATGGATAGGAAAATAGTGAGACCCAATGCCATTTTGGGCTATGACAAATAATTGGTATTGGATTAGGACCTAATTCACTGGTTTTAAATCCTATTACAGTGTTCTCAGATTAATTTTTCTTCAAAATTCTTATTTCCAATCTCTGTGTTACTAATAGCAGAGGACTTTATCCCATTCTATTCCCATTCTCCATTTAAAAAATATATCAGGGATTATAAGCAAACAAATACCAGGGTTCATAATGTGGTCATTTGGAAGAATGATTCAGGTTTTTCTGTATGTCTCTGGAGGAGGGAATGTGGATGAAGTTACAAGGCAGAATTTAACACATTTATTTAGAACTGTAGCAGACCGCTCCCTAGCTATGGGCAAGGGGAAAACAGTATGTGCAGATTGCTCAGTCTTGGGCATGCTCAGTAGTGCTCATGGCTGGGAAGGCCTCTGACCCTTGACCCCAGTTTCTCCCAGGTTAGGCGGGAAAACAGGTTTCTTTGTTCTCACCTGGTTAAGAGAAACCACACCTATGCCTTGTCATTAACCAATGAGAATCATCCCTATGTACTGTGTATATTTGCATATCAAAAACTATATCTAGCCCAGCAAGCTCCGCCTTCGCTCTCTCTGCTCTCTGCGCTCCTTCTCTTTCAGGCTACCTGATGGCTGTCCTTGCAGGAGCTTGGCCTCTGGCCAAGCTCCATCTTTAATCTTTCTCTATTCACCTCTCTGACCTGCGTGGAATGGATCTCAGGACTGGAAAAGCCTACAGAATTGGTCCTTTGATCAGAGCTTAGCTGTGGCTCATTGATAATTAATAAAGACTCATCCTGAACACCTCACATCTCTATCAGGACTCCGTCACTTCCCTCGTGGTATCAAAACTTCTATCCTGTCTCTATCTTCCCACCTTGTGGCTTCTCTCACCTCTGAGAGAACCAACAAGAACTTTCTATCAATTATAGCTATCCAGCAATGGAAAGACCTGACTAGGAAAAGGGTGAGCTAAATGCATGAGAGGCATTTGATAAATGACTTCAGATCTGACAGGAGATGCCATAGAAGGGATTACTTCATGTATCACTCTATCTCCCAACTCTGTGCCTTGGAGTTGTTGAATCCTAGGTTTAGAATTCATTTCCACTTCCCCTCTCATCCTTGGATTTCCTTGTTTACTTCAGAACTCTACACAAGTACAACATTCTTCTGAGGTTTTTTTATGATTTCTCCGCCACTTCCTCCCATCTAAATTACCTTGCATTTATTTTTATATATGCTTATCCTTCTTTATCTCTACATGTCCTAGCCATATTTTGTTTTGATCATATATTTCTTTGACGACATCCTTCATATAATTTCATGTAATTCCTTGTTTGTTATATTTGGCAACCTGCTCATTCTACTAAGACACTAAGAGTCTCTGACTTGCAGACATACTATAACTTCACAAATAAATGCTTAGTAAAGAAGTTTTTGCAGAAGTGAAAGAAATTAAACTAAACTTCAAAGGTAAACAAAAACTGGGAAAATTTTTATAGCAAATCTCTCTGACAAAGGCTTTATTTCTCAAATTTATAGAGAATGGAGCCACATTTATAAAAAAAATACAAATATTTCCCAGTTGACAAATGGTCAAAGAATATGTTTAGGCAATTCTCAAATAAAGAAATTAAAACTATATTTGATTATATGAAAAAATACTCCAAGCCACTATTGATTAGAGAAATGCAAATTAAAACAAGTCTGAAGTATCACTTCACATCCATAATAAGACAGGTTAACATGAAAAAAAGGAAAATGATAAATGCTGAAGGGGATATGAAAAAATTAGGAAGCTAATTAGCTGTTGGTGGAACTGCAAACTGATCCAACCATATGATAGAGTGATTTGGAACTATGCCCAAAGGGCCACAAACTTGTGCATACCTTTTGACCAAACAATTCCAATACTAGAACTGTGTCCCCAAAAGGTTAAAGATAGAAAGAACATACCTATATAAAAATATAGACTTTTTTCAAGGCATCAATGAACTGGAAACTGAAAGGCAGTCCATCAATTGAGGAATGGCTAAGGAGTTCTGGCATATTATTGTAATGGAAAAATGTTACAGCTTAAAGAGACCTTAGAGGTTCTCCATACACTCCCCCAGCTCTTTAGCATACTGGTGAGGAAACTGAATATTCATTTTTTCAGTATTTCAGATGGAAAACTGTGTCCATTGAAATGGATTATTAGATTGTAAGCTCTTTGAGAGTAGGAATTGAATTGTTCTTTGTGTTTATATTTCTGCACCTGGCAAAATAGTTTTCTCACAGAAGATATTTAATAAATACTTGCTGGTTAATTTAAAAAATTATATGTTATAAGAAATCATGAACAAAATGATCACAAAAAATTATGGAAGGAATTATATGAAATGATGCAAAGTCAAGGGAACAGAACCAGGAGAATGTTGCAAATAGTAACAACAATAACGTATGATAATTGATTGTGAATGACAACTATTATCAATAAGGCAAAGTTCCAAGACAACTCCAGGAAATCCAGGATCAACTGGATAAAAAAGGATATCCATTATCACAGAAAGAATAGACAGAGTCAGAATTCGAACTGAAATATTCCATTCTTTATTTTTTTTCCTCCATGAATTTTTCTCCATTGTAAGCAGTATATGTCATATCACTTGCCTTCTAGGAGAGTGGAGAGGAGAGAGAGAATATAGATTTAAAATATCAGAAAACATTTCAGAAAAATAAAAAAAGCAAAATAAATAAATGAATGCTTAATAAATACTTTCTGACCAACAGTTAACTGACCTGAAAAATATTGATATAAAAAGGGGCCTTTGTTCCAGAGAGTATCTTGGAGTCTCTAAAAGAATTTAACAATTTCTAAAAGGTAATTCAATTTGATATCCTTTTCCTATTTAATTCTGAGTCTAACTCCTTTTATGTGTGTGTTTGTGTGTATGTGCGCCTGCAAGTCTCAACGCCCACTGTTCTGATCCTGTTTGATGGAGGCTGGGGTGAAGTTGGTGAAAACAGAATCGAGGAGAGGTTCAGTCTCTTCAATCTCATCTGGTCTCTTGAATTTCTTTTGACTCTGCAGTAGCTATAGGTGTTTTTTAATTCCTAGCTTTGAGGGAGAACATGGGTGATGGCAATCCCACTTGAAGTAGCTGAAGAAGGAATAAGATTCTAGGAAGAAGCCAGCATGAAAGGAGTAGGCAGTTTCCATCATGTCCTTGTCCTTAGCTTGGAATTTCCCTTTGGGTAAGATATGAGACTTTTCCTCTTTGTTGAACAGAGTTAATTATCTTATTCCCAATAAGAGAGCTCCTTTACTCTGTATTTTCTGGTGTATTATGTATACTTTCTCTAATTTGTGTTCTTCTCTTGACTTGGATAAATGGGTTTCTTTGCTACTTTCTTTGAGTATTCATTATGGAATTGTTTTTCAGTGGAAAGGGAGTTAAGTCTTGAATATAAATCTTGGGTCCTTCTTTCCCCATTAATGAACAGTGATTAGAAGTTTAGCTTCAACCTGAAAACTATATCCTTTAGACTATTTATTTTTTTATTTTATATATATATATAATATAATATTATTTATTATTAGACTATAATATTTAAATGAATAGATAAAACACTTGACTGATACCTGTTATTTCTGAGGAGTGTATATTGGCTAAGCTTCTGGCCCCAACCTCTTTTCTTACCCTCCTGGCAAGTCTTTAAGCCCCCTTGGAGAAGAATTGGGAGAAAAGAGGCTAAAGAGTTTTATTATATATATGCATATATGTAATATATTTACATACACAAATATATATTATATATATGCATGTATATAATAAAACTGTCCTACATATATAGCACGGGAATTGTGTGTCTAAGGAAGATAGAATAGACATCTTTAGCCTCTTTTCTCCTAATTCTCCACATTCACAGAATATCCATATAGAAAGATGTATATATGAATATCCACATGTATACATACATATATAGATACTAATATATACATATAAACAAACTTGGGTCATTATCTCTAGATCTATCTGTTATTTAGAATTTTGTTGTAAATTGCAAAATTCTACCCTCTTTTATAAAGTATGGATTGGTATTCATTGCTAGAAATATATCAAGAGAAACTTGTCTCTCCTTAAAGCAAAGTTTCTGTAATCTAATAATCAAAAAATATGCCCCAAGGTCATGTTTCATATTAGTGGTCAAGTTATTTAAAGATAACCAATTATACTAAATAGTTCTCTGTTAGAAGCTCATACTAATTGCTTACTCTTCTGTATAAGTAATTTATTGAATATTACTTTTTCATGTGCCCCTAAATTGCTTTCTTCTTTCCAAAATTATGATAACAATCATTTCAACCTGAGAGAAATACAGGGTTTTTTTGTTATTGTCTTTTTTGTTAAGTGTCCTATTTCCTGGATCTAAAGATAATAGACTTCTGAGAGTATTGTTATCATAAATTTGCCATCCCATAGAGCCAATTGCTTCCCTAGAATCCCTGAAAACTGAGACTGAATCATCTGTGAGTTGTTGGAGATTTAATTTTTTTTCTGTATAAAAAGGGAAACCTGGAAACCCATTTTTCATACTTCAATCACTGTGAGCCATCTGGGAGTTGCTAACCCCCCTCCTCCAGATGCTAATCTGAGTCTTCAGACCTTTTTGCTACCCAGATAGCTGGTGGAGAACCATCTTTTGGTAATGGTATCCAATTTGGATTGGTACCATCTTTTCTTGGCTACTGCAATAACCATGAGCCATCTGGGAGTTATCATCTTCCGCCCCCACTAACTGATCTAAGACCTCTTTACTTTAACTGGTAGAGAACCATCTTTCATGTTATTGCCCAATCTGTGATGTTTCAATCCCTTTTATCCATATGGGGAACTGCCACCCTCCACCTGGTACCCAGAACATACATTGGCTAACATATGCCTCTCTGCTGCCCCCATAGCTGGTGAAGACCCAAGGGAAGAATCAGACCCAAGGAAAATACTGTCTCCAACCCTTATCCAAGTTCAAAGAGAATCTTTCAGCATACCTTTTTGGGATATGTGAATTCTTTAAATGTGGTTGATTTTTCTTCTCCCTGAATATGGTGATTCATTTACCATAAAATCAAATATTTAGTGGGCAGTTGCTTCTAAATTCACTAAGAAATGTAAATAGGATCAGAAGATAATCAATGTAAAGAATTTTGCAAGCCTTTAAGCATATATGTGTTGGAAGGAGCTAGGTAATGCAGTAAATAGTGCATGCTTGGCCTAGAGTCAGAAAAACTTGAATTTAAATTCTTCCTTTGACACTTATTAGCTGTGTGACTCTGCTCAGGTCACTTGAACTCTCTTTTGAGACTCAGTTTCCCTATCTCTAAAATGGGTATACTAATAGCAAGCATCAAATAAACTAAGCATTTGTGTCATGGTCATGTTAACTTTAATACATGCTCTAAAAAGTATATACACAAGAAGTTCACAGTCTCATATACAATCACTTTTTCAGGTTTGTTTATTGAAATATTCCTTTTTGTTGATGTTTAAGTTCATAATAACAATAATATTTTTTAAAAATTGTATTTTTTGATTCAAAAATCCATTGTTAGGAATAGGCTTTGGTGGAAGGAATTTCCACTGTGCTGAAATTATCTTCTCACTGGTTGTTGGACAAGGATCCCATATTAAGCAAGAGGAGATTTATCATAGTGGAAAGAGAGCTGACTTTGAAGTCAGGAGACTTCATTTTCATTTCTGACTCTGAAACTTATTAGATGTGTAATCTAGGACAAGTTCATGCTTCTGCTCCTATTCTTTTACAGCTTTTTCTTTAGTGAGATAGCGGTTGTCTCTACCTTTAAAGGTAGTTAGTAACATAATGGATCAAGCACTAACTCGAGAGTTGGGACAACTTGGAACCAAATTACCTCCCTGATGCACTCTGATTCTATGACCCTTGACAGGTCACTTAACCTTCTAGTATCCAAAGTCATTTTGAAAGACCATAAATTGCTGAACAGTTGCTAATCTGAATTGGTGGAGTGGGCTTCTTCTCCCAGAATACCTTTCACTGAAGAAACCACATGTTCATTTTCCACCCAGCTCTTCTGCTTTAGACTCCTCCATTACACTACTAGGAACCTCATCATCACAACAATCACATCAACCTTGCTACACCCAAATAAAAAAAATCAGTATCTTGGACCTCTAGGTCCTTTCTAGAAGGTGGAACAAGGAGTCTCTCTGCAAATCTCTATTTAAGCAGAGAACCTAAGTCAGTCATCTCTTCATTTCCCATCTAGATGTATTCTACTTTCCCATCATCCTCCCCTTCACA
Source organism: Monodelphis domestica (assembly GCF_027887165.1). Lineage (NCBI taxonomy): Eukaryota > Metazoa > Chordata > Mammalia > Didelphimorphia > Didelphidae > Monodelphis > Monodelphis domestica. Next base: position 326,746,020 of record NC_077230.1, on the reverse strand, counting down.
TGCCTTTCCTAATTACCCTAATTCCCTTTCATTAGATTGTAAATTCCTTGAGGACATGGGCTGTCTTTCATTTTTTTTTATTTGTATTCCAATCATTTAGCACAGTGCATAGCACATAATAGACAATAAATGCTTATTGACAGACTGATATGTCCAAAACAAAACAAAACAAAATGAAAAAAACCCGAAGCCTCCAAACTACCCTAATTTCAAATTGTTTCTGGAGGGAGAGGTATTTGCAAACCTTAAAATTCCATATGCTATCATTATTGAATACAAACTATTAAACTCATGTCTGTAGATGTTCTAAAAACAATGGTTCTTAGCATCCTTTTATCCCTTTACTACTTCCTGGCTTAAGGGGTGACATAGAATGAGGGCAATGTTGCATATTAGGTCTTCTGACCATTGTTTTTCCCACTATACCTTTGCCTTTCTTGTCTTCGGAGGTCAACAAAACAAGTATTATCCCCTCATCCTCATGATGTTCTGAGAAGCTATATATATATATATATATATATCACCATGAGTAACCTGTGAAGACATTTTGGACAGAAGAAGTTATAAATCATCTGATGACAGCTTGTTGCAGTGAAGAGAGATCCCCTACTTGCTTTCTTGGCCACCTGTGCCATTGGGTAACAAATATCAATCTTAAAGATCATATTCCTATGTAAATACCCCTGACAGATTAATCTTTTGGAAATGGTTTTCTTTTTCCTGATGTGGGAAATGGATGTGCACTGGCTTTTGACTTGTTCCTCAATCTTTGACATCTGAAGTGCTGGGGCTTCCAATCCTCATAAAAATCTAGACCTGCAGTACAGAAATGGGTTACTTCATTTTAAAGGAAATTAAGATCTTAGTCATTGAAATAGAATATAGAAAGGTAGAAATAAATGAGTGATGGAGATTGATTATCGATCAATAAATAGATAGAGATAGACAGAACTTTAATTAAACACTTTGTACTAAGCTCTGTAAGAAGTGCTATAGATATAAAATTAAAACATAGTTCCTCCCATCAGGGAACTTACAATCTAATGGGGAAAGATAACAGGCAAAGGTGAACTGGGTGGCAAGAGTGATATCTGATGAAGGATCACTAGAGGTAGGCTAGCGATGCAGGGGAGAAATCCAAGAAGAGAATCAACCTGAGAGTGAAATGACCATGGCTGGTATCCCTTATAAAATGCTTGTCTGGGCAAGGGACTTGCCACTCAGGAGAATAACTCTAAAGGCAGAGATTTCATCACATTAGGAAGTCAGTTGGTGAGGAGGAGAAGTCCATAGAGTCAAGCCATGAGTGAATCAAAGAGAGAAAAGAGAGAAAAGAATAAATTCAGGAATTCAATGTGTTAAAAGAAAAAAGCAGCTTCCACTTATCAATGGGTTATTATCTCCAATGCATGTATAGGATACGGTCAATCAGTTTCAATAGAAGATGCTCTCTTTCCTAAATCCAGGCCTGGTGCTCTATCTACTGCACCACCAAACTGCCCCTTTGTGTTTCCTAAATGCCGGTTCTATTGTTTGATGAATTATTGGGCTGCCTGATTCAAGGAACTTTCTCAAAGATTTATAACTACTATTAAGGACTGGGACACAGTTCTTTATTTAAATCCTTGAAGTTAGCTACAATACCCTCTCCTATTTTCCTCCTTTTCATTGTTCACCACCCCATCTCCCTCATGCAGACTTCATATTGTATGGTTTTAGAGGGAAAATGAAATATATTGACCTTGTAAAATTAGAATTTTGTACCCCAGGGCTCCATTTCCCAGAATCCCACTTTCATTCTCAAGTTGAGTCCTTATGTTTTGGAGATAAAGTTTCTGTGACCTCACCTCTCACTCTCTTCTCCTGCTATCACAGTTGGGAAAACTTCTCTTTAGTCAGTTTTTACTTTTGTCTTTTCATTTCCTCTACTTCAAGTGATTATTAATACATCTTATAAAATATAATATGTGGAGTTATTGGATATTAATTTTAATCTTACAACCTATAAACATATATGATAAAGCAAATTATCTAATCTACTGCTATGAAAATTGTTTCTTGTCTTTGGGTAGGATACAACTGTAGCCATCTCTGTAAGTATCCATGAGTGTGGCTATAGGCCATCTACATTTATGGAAAATGGAAAATTTCCATCTTATTCTACCTATACCAATTTGTCATCCATATCCCTCTATAGCCTTATTATTACACTATTAAATGTTCCCTCCATTTAATACCTTATAGATGAAAAACCCTTATAACAAGATCCTTTAATAGCTTAGGCCTTAAATTCAATTGGATGGAGACCAAGATAAGTAATATTACCATGAATTCTGCCTTCTAGTTAGTAGTCAGTGTGGAAAGGAAACTAGACTAACACTTGGTGGGGGAAGGGGCAACTGGGAGTGGCAGTTGGGTCAAGAAAAATTTATTGTGTTTAATATGTGATAGGAAGCATTAGAGATACAAATAGTGCTATAATGAGGATTGAGTACAATATTAATACTTCAGTACTGGCCCAAAGATCTTGTTGGTATGATATTCCCTCTACAAGAGCATATTGCAGCCCCTCAAAGATTTAGTCTTTAAGAGTTTCTATGATTTAAAAAAATCATCACCCTAAGACCAATCTACTAAGAACTTCCCTGAATTTAGCTAGGGTGGTCCTTGAATGATAGATTTACTGGTCACTGGGCTTGCTTGGGAAAACCTTTCTAATTTGGTTGGCCCTACCATAGTTTATGCTTCTTTGATTTAGCCTTTGGAAACCCAGAGTCACTTCAATGCAAGCCGAAGGAACAGAAAAAGGAAGAAAAGAAGAAAAAAGAGAAAGAGGAGGATAATGAGGAGGAGGAAGGCATTTGTGGATTATAATCTCTCATTTCCCTTAATCTTTACTTGACCAAGGGCCTTGGGGTTTATCAAAGGATTAACACAGTTTTTTGAGATTTTCCAGAGAAAGACCATCTTCTCCCCCTATAAGTCTGGACCAAGGATCTATAAACAGGCACACCATGAATGTGCAGTTGATCTAAACAATCTTTCCTGATTGTTCTCCAGGAGTTTGCCATACTGTAGATTGGATGAGATGGGAACATAAGTGACAATATGAATTATAATATCATCAGCATTAGAGAACAGCAGTGTAAGATCTTGCTATCAAGAACAACTACACATATAGAGGGTTCTTAATATGGAGTCCATGAACTTTTTTCTTAAATAATTAGACAATAATATTCCTTTGTTATTTTACATATTTCATACTTTAAAAATCAATTCTGAGAAGGGTTCACAGGTTTCACCAGATTGCCAAGATGCTCATGACACCCAAAAAGTATTTAAGAACTCATGTATTAGATGTTCTCATTAAATGAAGGATGTAATTGAGGTGAAGCCTTTATGAATCTGCACATACACAAGAAGTATATCTTTAGTATAAGCAACATTTAAAAAGTAACTCTTAAATTTGATAGTCATCTTATGCTCAATTTGGGACAGCAGTTCCAAACAGCTGTTCATTTTCTCCATGCTTTGCACTTATTATTCCTCATTCCTGCCATGTACTCCTCTCTTCTCCTTTATCTCTTGAAATCTGTAACTTCTTTCAAGACTCAGCTCAGGTGTTGCCTCTACAAAAAGCTTCCCCCCCCCCCCCCCCCCGATTTTCCTTAGTTGTTAGCTCTTTCTTCACTTCTCTCCATCTCTCTGCCTCTGTATCTGCCTTTTTCTGTTTCTCTGACTCTCTCTATCTCTATCTTTGTCTCTGTCTCTGTTTCTGTCTTTGTCTTCATTTCTGCCTCTGTCTTTGTTTCTTTCTTTGTGTTTCTCTTTGCTTCTGTCCCTCTATCTCGTTGTCTCTTGTGAATTTTAAAAGTCTCCATCTTGGTCTAGCACCCAAAAATTGTGCACACCCACCTACACGGGCATGCGCTAGTCAATGACTAATCAGAAATAACTAACTGCCCACCTGGGCTGTCCTAAGCCAAGCTAGAGCCAACCATTGGATTTCTGGAGAGGGGCAATTGTCGTTGGTTCATTACCCTGCCCACTTTCTAATTTAGTTATCCTATCTATTAAATATCTCATTTTTTTCTTCATTTCCTCCATGTCATCATCATTTTCTTTCTCCTTTTCTTCGTTTCCCTTTAAAACATATATAGCTGTTTTTCGCAATTCTTCAAGGTCCATATCTGACCATCTTGGGCATTGTGTTTTGAAATAATTTTTAATTGCTTTGCAAGAATTGTTTACAAAGATTCTTCTAGCTTGTCTTATACTACTCTCTTTAGTTAAGTCCCAATCTAAGTATCTGTCCCCAAACTCGATAATTCTGTCCATAAATCTGGAGGGTGTTTCATTTTCCTTTTGCTTAATTTTTTCCAGTTCCATCCACTTATCTGTACTGTCCGCACATTCCTTCATGGACGTGAGGATGGCCTCTCTACAACGGTATAGTTGTAGATAATCCTCAGGATTGTTATAGTCCCATTCGGGATCCTGAGATGGCCAATGTGCTGCATTACGCCCCCTGGTTTTGTTGACATGAGCAATTATTTTATTTTTTTCACGTTCACTTAAAAAAGCCTGGAGTAAGCTCTCAACGTCCTTGTAAGACGGATTATACTGAAAAAATATGTCTCCCATCTTTTTTGTTACTAGAAAAGGATCTTGTTCATATGTGGGAATATTTCGTGTAAATTCATTTATTTCTTGGGGAGTAAACGGTATCCTATGTCTTAAAGTCACCACATCCCCATTTCGTCCTATTTCAGGTACTTCTCTTAGAGGAAACAGGCCTCTAGTTGGATTTTGCACCTGTGGGTCAGTTTGACAAGGACAGGTTTTTCTAGGGGGACAAGATCTCTCTTGCATTGGAATTTGGTTTTCTGTAGGAGAAGGAACATGAGAATCTGGGATTGCCGGGGAAGGGTTTTGGGGATTAAATTCAGACAAGATTTGCACTACACGAGAGAAGCAGTCTGTTAACTTGGCTATAGGAAAGGTATTTTCCATCTCTATTTCAGGGAAGGAAATTTCCTCATTCAAAGGTTCAGAAACAGGTCTATTTCTGGTAGAGTGGTTGTTTGTCAATTGATCCTGTAAGAAACTTTTTAGATCTTCTAATTGGGCTTGCATTTTATCCTCAATTTTTCCTATTTTATCTTCCATATTTCCCATTTTATCCCCAATATTTCCTATTTTATTCTCAATATTTCCTATTTTATCCTCAATTTTTTCTATTTTATTCTCAATATTTCCTATTTTATCCTCAATTTTTTCTATTGTATCCTCAATTTTTTCTATTTTATCCTCAACATTTTCTATTTTATCCTCAATATTTTCTATTTTATCCTCATTTTGCTTTATTTCCTCCTCATTTTGTTTTATTTTCTCCTCATTTTGTTTTATTTTATCCTCAATTTTTTTTATTTTTTCATCTCTAAATATAGTATTGAGGAGTACAAAAATGACAGTACCTATTAATATAAAAATTTGGAGGTATCCTTCATTCCTCAATGCCCCTACTTCTTCAGCTGCCTTATAATTGTCAAAGGATATAGTACTCATTTTTATATGTATATTTTGTAATTTCACAAAGCAAGTGGGGAGCAGGGCAAAGCAGCAAACTTTCCACAGGCTTTTTCTTTTTACAATAGGTGGCTCTGAGTCTACAACCCTATACAGGCTAAGGGCCTATTGTATTGTAAATTCTCCTTCTTTACAAAGTGTATGTGGGTGGGTCCCAGCAATCTTCTTTGGCCCTCAGGCTAAAGCCGCTATGACCATGTGCTATCTTCCTTGAGCAAAGCCCACTTAAATTTTTAAGACTAGAAAGGCCAGGAAACAGAAAAAAAAATGGGTTTTAAGTTAGCTCCCTAGCTGTATTCAGCTGTTTTTTGCGGGCTAGGAGCTCCTAAGAGCTCCTTCTCCTGAGGTTCCTCCTTGCTTAGTTGATTAGGTAAGCCTGGCCTGCCTCTCTCTACTGAGCCACCTCCTTAAAGTAAAAGGAGATGGAAATGAGAGACAAAGAGGAGAAGGAAAAAAAAAATCCTGTTGACCCCAATTTAACTTAAGGGGTAAAGGGAAAAGAGAAAAGGTGTTTTATACTCACCTGTTCTGGCAGCTGTGTCTTTAAGCCAAGGTATTTGGTAACAGGACTGAGGGAGTGAGCAATAAGTGGGTTGAAAAGGCAAGAAAATTCAGGAAATTTATTGAGGTTCTAGAAACCTTCCAAGCACTAAGGCAGGGCCAAGAGCCGGGGGGGGGGGGGGGGGGGGGGGGGGGGGGGGGGTAGCCGGGGTGGGATTTCTCCCAGGTGATAGTAAGGAGATCAGAAGACTGATAAGGTTCTTTTTTCCCGTAGTGGTTAGCCAAACTGTAATGGGGAAATTTAAGGCTTCTGGGAGAAGGTTATAATATAGTAATGGTTACAAATGTGGCTACAAGATTTATATAATATTTTACAATGGCCGCCAAGGAATTTACTTATGAAATTCCTAAAATGAAACACTCAAGTCAGAATGAGGTTTATGGAGGTTTAATCACACTGGGAGTGGGGAAAAGGTTAGGGAGAGAAGGAGAGAAGAGAAAAGGGAAAGAGGCTACTCAACCTCTGACCAAGGCAGAGGGAGTTTAGGCCTAAAGGCCCAGGTGGAAAGAATCAGTCCTTAACTCACGTGACCGATCTGAAGGAAAGCTGTCTGCGGGCGTCCTCTCTCTCCAAGCTCCTAACACCAACCCCTCTCTCTAGCTCTCCCCACAGGAAGTTCCGCGAATCTCAGAGGCTGTTCCCTACCTCACTTCCTGTGTCTCACAAATCCAATGGTTGGCTCTAGCTTGGCTTAGGACAGCCCAGGTGGGCAGTTAGTTATTTCTGATTAGTCATTGACTAGCGCATGCCCGTGTAGGTGGGTGTGCACAATTTTTGGGTGCTAGACCAAGATGGAGACTTTTAAAATTCACACTCTCTCTGTCTCTCTGTCTTTCTCTGTCTCTGTCTCTGTCTCTCTGTCTTTCTCTCTCTGTCTCTCTCTCTCTCTGTTGACTTTTGAATTTTCCTCAGTATAATGTAAGCTTCCAAGGAAGGAGTTGCATAATTTCTTTATTCGCATTCTTGGTGCCTAGCACAGAGTATTGGTGTATATATATATATATATATATATATATATACATACATATATATATTAGATATTTAATAAATGTTGGATTAAATTGAGTTTCATTTTTTTCAGTTCTCCTCTTGAGTATTCAAGTTCAGTACATCCTAGTCATATGATGGGATCCTAGCATCATAGATGTAGAGCCATAATAGTCCTTAGAGATAACCTAGTTCAATCCCTATAATTTCCAGTTGAAGAAACTGAGGTCCAGAAAAGTGATATGACTTTTCAATAACACCCAGGCAGTAAGTGGAAGAACTGACATTTGAAACCAAAAATCCTGCCTCCTAGGCCAATGATCTTTCCATGTTGCAGTGGTCCATGCTGCAGACATATTTGAATACAGAAACAACATGCAATGGATAACAATTGCAAGTGATTTGTTCAACATGAATGGCAAGTAGCCAGCAACAATAGTGCTAATAGGTGTATAATGAATCGTTCTTCCGAAGATGACTAAAAGCAGAATTTTATAGGATCACCAAGAAAGTGAAAACCAAAAGTGGGTAAGTACTTTAGTTCTTCAAAGATCTGTAATTGTGACTTTATGTGGGAAATAGAGATTATAACCCTTAGACTCATTGAAAACTGCACTAACTGAAAAATTCACCCCCTTGTGGCCAACATGATGATCAAATTCTAAGTAACTATTGGTTAGTCCTTAGAATCTAAGGCTTAGATGATGAAGACAAGGCCTTTCACCAGACTCAGACTCAAGGCCTTTTTAGCCAGATTGGACCTGTGTGACCTTCTGTTCCACTGACTTGGAGGCTTTGAAAACCCAACAAGGCATCTTAGACAAAAGTTGGTGGAGGGCAAGAAGATGGTATTTTTTTTCAGAGTGGTTTGTATAATGTATACTCCAGACAGAACTGAGGCAATCTTGTTTTCATTTCATCTAAGGTACAGAGTATAACAAGTCAGCTGAATTACCTGGCCTGACAACTTTGTTTTAATTCACTCAAATAATTGTAGGATGTGAGTGATGAGCCATTTTTCAAAGTAATTTTTCATTTCTTCTTCTCTAGAGGATCAGAGATATTCCAAGGGATTAGAGAAGGAAAAGTTGGGGGGGGGGGTTATTGTTATAATTTTTAAAATAGTTTTGAAAAAAGGATGTAAATAGCATCTGCACAATGTGGATCAATGAGAACAGAATCAATTGCTGGAAAAATTCTAAAGCATAATATCCAAAAGAGAGTTAGTAAACATCTAGGGAATAAAAGAAGAGATCACAAGGAGCCAATAAAGCTTTATCAAGGACAGGACATGCCAAACAAATAGCATCAAAGACAGGGCATGCCAAACTAATATTTCCCTTTTCGATAGTTAATAAATATATATCTCAGATAATGCTTTAGGATATGTTAACTGTTCCTAACTATTAGGAAAATATCTGAAAACCTCTAGAAAAGATGGAAAAAGTTTGGCTAGAAGATACAATCAGATCATTTTAGTAGCCAAATGGTTGGACCCCAAGGTTAGTTATTCTATATCAACTTGGAAGGAGATTTCCAGTGGAATTCATCCTGGGAACTACAATTGTATCTATCCCAGTCATAGATATCATTAACATGTTTGTTAAATTTTCATATGACACAAAGCTGGAAAAAATAGGTAAAATATTTTAAAACAGAGTTGGCATTCACAAAGCTTGTGATAGATAAGAACATTGGACCAAATGGAATCAAATTAAATTAAAGGGGAGTAATGTAAAGTTTTATGCGTGGGATGACCAATCAACTTCATAATTGCAAGATATCGAAAGCATAGCTAGATGGAAATTTCTCTAAAAAAAGAGTTGAAAGTTTCAGTGGGCACCAAGCTTGACATGAATTAATACTGTTTTATGGAAGCCAAGGAAGTGCATGTGATCTTAAGTATATAAAAGAAAACATGAAATAAAGGAAAAGGAGGTTGTAATTCTGTTGAACTTTGACTTAGCATATCATATTTCTAGGACTGTTTACAGATTTGGACATCATTTTATAGGAAGCATATCATAAATTTGGAGAATGTACAAAGGAAGGCAATTAGGATGGTGAAGGACCATGAGTATTGTAATGTTGGATCTAGAATGGACTGAATGAGTCTTTGCCTCAGGTTCCAACAGTAGGTGGCACCCTTCTTCCCTAGGATGACATGTTTTCCAACCTCCTCTTTAAGGCCACTGCTGTCCTTGCATACTTAAGTTATTCTCTTAGAGGTTGTTGTTCAGTCATTTAGCCATGTCTGATTATTCATAACCCTATTTGAAGTTTTTGGGTAAAGATTTTGAAATAATTTGCCATTTCCTTCTCCAGCTCACTTTAAAGATGAGGAAACTGAGGAAAACAGGGTTAAATGACTTGTTCAGGGTCACATAGCTAGTCAGTGCCAGTGCCAGAGGTCAGGTTTGATCTCAGAAAGAGTAATCTTCCTGGCTCCAGGTGTAGCAATCTATCTATTGTGCCACTCGCTGCTATGGGGCTCTGAGAACCAGACCACCTCATTTTGTCAGTGAGTCTCATATGACTGTACCCTCCACCTGGCTCTTCCCTATCCATCCCAATCCAATTTATTCCAGGCACAATTTTAGTTGGTTATTATTTTTGAAATTCTTGCCATATGAAGATCAGTTGAAGGAAGCAGAGAGTTTTGCCATGGAGATGTAAATACTTGAGAACAATATGGTAGCCGTCTTCAATTATTTAAAGGGCTGGCACATGGAAACATGATTAGACGCACTCTTCTTGGACCCCTAGGCAGAACTCTGAAGTGAGTGACATTGCCAAAAGATGAAAGTATGCAAATTTGGAACCAGATCAGTGCAAACCTTTTAGAAATGAGAATGACCCCAGAGAGGGAAAAGCTGCCTCTGAAGCCGGACTGTGTGAGGTGGCTGCTCTTTCATTTATAAGTTGCCAGGCACTGCTGTGGGACTACTTGTAGGGGGACTCATTTTCAGGTATGACTTGGAGTAGGGCATCAGTCAATAATTTAAACTATCATTTATTAGGCACCTACTACATACCACACACTGTACTAAATTGTGAGGTTACAAAGGCAGGCAAAAGAAAATGTGTCTAGTCCTAAGTTCTTCACCCTTTAAATGGGGGAGACAACATGCAAATGAGCATGTTTAAAAATAACATACATGATAAATGTAGGGGTTAGTCTTGGGGTGGGGGGACAGCTGGATAAAGCATGAGGCTTAGAATCAGTAATACTTATCTTCATAAGTTAAATCTAGCCTTAGACATTTACTAGCTGTGTGACCCTGGGCAAGGCAGTTAACCCTGTTTGACTCAGTTTTCTCATGTGTAAAATGAGCTGGAGAAGAATATGGTAAACCATTCCAGTATCTTTGCTGAAAAAAACTAAACATTTATTAGCTGTGTGACTCTGGGCAAGTCACTTAACCCTATTCAACTCAGTTTCCTCATTTGTAAAATGAGCTGGAGAAGAATATGGCAAACTACTCCAGTATCTTTGCCAAAAACAAACAAACAAATACCAAAGGGATCATGGAGAGTCAGATACCAATGAAACAACTGAACAACAGTCTCAGAGGAAAAGCAATAAATTTAGAGAGGACTGGAAAAGGCATCTTTCAAAAGGTGTGACTTTAGCTGAGACTTGGAAGAAGCCAGGGGAGTTAGGAGATGGAGATGAGGAAGGAGAGTGTTCCAATTAAATTCCCTTCTAACTTTGAAATTTCATGAGCTTGTGATTCTCAAATTCCCCCTTTTCATCTTTAAAATGGATAAATGGTATTTGTACTCTTTCTCAAAAGATTTTTGTGAAAATAAATGAAGTAATACCTGCAAAAGCATCAAAGTAACCAATAGAGATTTATATAAATAAACGCCAGCTAGTTTGCAAGCAGGAACTTTAACATTCAACCAGGCCAACCTCCTCATTTTACAGCAATCAAATCTGTAGCCTCAGATTATGTACAGTAAATTATTTAACTGCCAATGGGCAGTCTTTGTCTCTGTGCAGTGTAGAAAGGCCATCTCAATTTAGCGACACCTACACACAGAGGCGTGGGCTTAGGCTTCCTGTTTCCCTGCTGAATTTAATTCAGATCTGCCATACTTAGATGTTCCAGAAGAAGCTATTTTTCAGTTTGATGTACTGCTGTGAGCACAGGCTTCTAAGGCTGTCGCATTCAGGGTCTTAAACAATTTCATTTATGTTATCAGCAAATCATGCTTAGCCCTGGGCTTGCTTACAAAGCAATGAATGGACAAAGATGCTCTGAATCTCTCTCCTCTCAAAGGCAAACTCCTTCCACCAAGCCTGTAAGGTTGCCAATTGGAGGCAAAGAATATTTATTATGTTTTTGCTCTAGACAAGGCATGATTTTGTGCTGAGGATGTATGTGAACAAGTAAGATTGTCCCTGCCCTCAAGGAACTTATTGTCCAGGACAAGGAGTAAATTAAACATCAATAACTATAATAAAAACAGCATGATCAGGGCTTTGGAGAGGTTTGACCTTGTGACTGCATTTTTAAAAGGCAGGTAATATATGAGCTTTGGTCAATGAAATAGATCAGAAAATAAAATTCTCCATGATTTCTCCCATGTATTGAGAGGAGAATTTTGCTGATGGGGTAATATAATCTTTCTAAAACACAACGATTTTCTCCAAGTTACATTGCTAGTAGGTGCCAGGTCTATGATTCAGATCAGACTTTCTTATTCAATAGGTTACAGAGATTGCTTTTACTGTATTTATTAAGTACATTCCACAGACGTGGACACTTCTGTCCTCCTTTATCAGTTCTCCTGACCTCATTTGGCAACCAGAACCTGAAAATTAGTGTAATGCCTTGGAAAAAATGGTGTCTTGTGCTACGGGGCCCAGTGGGTAGAGTGCCAGGCCTGGAGTCAGAAGACCTATCTTCCTGAATTAAAATCTGGACTCAGATATTTACTTGCTGTGTGACCCCAGGCAAGTCATTTAATTCCGTTTGCCTCAGTATCCTCATCAATAAAATGAGCCTGAGAAGGAAATGGAAAACTACTCCAGTATCTTTGCCAAGAAATCCCTTAATGGGATCATGAAAAATTGGATATAACTGAAAATTATTGATCAACAAGAGGATTGAATTATGGGACCTCTTAGGTCCTTTCCAGGTTTAAAACGTATGATCCTCTGTTTTACTAAGAAATTTAATTCCTAGCAAAGGGAGCTGTATGTACCAGCTTCTTAAGAAAAGCCTACTACAGATTAGTGTTCCTCTAGGAAAAATTAAGTCCCATGAGGTCTCTTGTATGCTGAGTAGCAGATTGCTTTATGAAATGGGTCAGTATTCAGCACCCAATTTAAAATTCTTCCAGGGAGCAATTGCATCCACATGAATCATCTCTAAATTAGAACCTAAAATTATGTGATAAGACCATCTGCAGGACATAATTTCTGTTGAAAATATATTGCACAATTAATTAATCAGGGGCCATGTAAGTAGCCTGCCTGGCACAATGCCAGACACATAGTAGGCACCTAGTAAATACTTGTTGATGAGTTGATTAATAGAAAAACACAGAATTTAAAATGAAAAGATGAAAGTTTACTGATTTTTCTACTCAGAGCCAGAATTAGGAATAGACTCAGGTAGAGAGGGGTGAGTGCAACAAAGTGTGGGGTTGAGTCCCATATGAGGTGCCAACTGAAATAAAAAGACTTGGAAACCCCTCTGGGCAAAGATCTGGCTTTGTGAGCAATAAAATCACAGGACTAGAGGTCTACTGACACCTCAGATTGAATTCTGAGACTCCCAGTTGCAAAATATACCCTCTTTTATAGTTTCATGTTTGTCCCCAACACCCTCAAACTTCATTCCTCTTCCCACGGTCTTTAAGACCTCTTAAGTGAATTAATTTGCTAGAAAGTACATTATAAGATAAATTCACACACTTAATATTGATATAGTAATGTACTTATGATTAATATAGAAGTACCTACATTTAAGGCTATTATTCAGATACTATCCTGTGACTAAATACGTAATCTTATTACATACACAAACCCTTGTTTAGGATTAGATCCTTGGTACAAATAACACAGCTGCATCTTATGACTTTAGTAAAATACTCTAACCACTCTCAAAGCATTTATTAAGGTGTTGATTATTGATTCTGTGATTACATTCTTGCTCACAATAAAGACAGATCTTTGCCCAGAGGATTTCCCAGTCTTTTTATTTCAAAAGAATGTTTTTTTAAACATAAAGACTTACCAATGTGCTTTTTTAAAAATTGCAGACAATTTCCTCCCTTATGAAACATGGATGTCTGCATGTAAGGCCCCTAGGTGGATACTATGAGGGTGTAGAGAGAGAAGAGATCATTTTCAAATGCTGTCTAGGACATGCAAATTCTTTATTTCACCTCTGTTGCTAGTGGGGAGACCATTTTTAAGAAACCTTCATCAGCATCAGTTTTCCTATCTCTAAAATGGAAATTATAATATGTGTACCTCCAGGCTCAAAGGGCATGGAATGAGCTTTGGTGAAAATAGCCTGGGATTTGGAAACGAAGTGATAGGTTTGCATTCCAGGTCTACCCTTTGATATCTATATGTCTATGACCAAGGTCTTCGTGTCCATAAGCGTAAGATGAGGTTGATGGGTCAGAGAACCTTTGTGGACCACTAAAGCTCTATGAGACAACAAAGAGTTGGACAAGACTGAAAAATGACTAACAACACATTTGTCCTTCAACTCTTTCACCTCTGAATGTGATGGTGCTGATTTTTTTAGGCATATGGATTATGTAGAATTATCCAGTTAAATTCTTGGTTTGATTTCAGGTTCCTTACTCCTCCACTGACAGCAATTCTACCCTTTTCTCTCTAAGCTACATTTAATAGCATCTTAATCATATAATGATGGTTTAATAATATGAATTATATTCCCAAATGAACATGGCTATATACTAATATGTTTAATTGCCTATAATATCTTTACCTCTTACCATAGAATCAGAAGGAATACAATAAATAATATTGAGTAACAGAGGATGGGGTGCTGGAGTCAGGAAGACCTGAGTTCAAATTGGCCCTCAGATACTGACTAGCTGTGTTTCCCTGGGCAAATCACAAATCTCTCTCCTTTTACTTCACCAGCATCCATATTCCCTCTATCCTTTCAACTCCTTCATTCCGTTACAAACCCTTCCTCATCCTCTGTACCTCTTCAATCCTCTACAATTCCTTTGACTATTACAGGGGTCATAAAGAGTGGGGCACAACTGAAATGACTGAACAACAACAACAACAATATACATATTTTTATATGTATGTATATGCATGTGTGCATTTATATCATCTAGGAACAATTACAAAATGCTCCATCTTACATTCAGCGCTCTTCAAAATATGTTCCCCTCCTAGATTTCCAGACTTCTTACACTCTATTCTTTAAAATAGATTCTTCAATCCAGTAACACTGGCCTGTTGGCTATTCCCCAAATAATATACTCCATGTCTTGGCTATATGGGCATTTTCTCTGCCTGTCTCCCTTGCTTGAAATGCAAAAATGAAATTCTTTGGTTAAACTATTGACCTCCTTGACTTTCTTTAAGTTCAAACTAAAATCCCATCTTCTACAGGAAGCCTTCTTTAATCCCTTTTGATGCCAGTATCTTCCCTCTTTCAATTATTTTCTATTTATCTTGTATAAAGCTTCCTTGCATACATTTGTTTCCATGTTTTCTTCTCTATTAAGAAGCCTCTTGAGGGCAGGGACTGTTTTTTGCCCTTTTTGTATCCACAGAACTTAGCACAGGTCCTGGCATATAGTAGGTGCTTAATAAATGTTTACTGGATTGTATGTACACATGTATAAGTAGGTATACATGTGTATGTTTATCACATGTGTGCATATATACATACATGCAAATGGGATACATAGCATAGATACAATGTTTATTAACGCATGGCTTTATATATTTTTCACTTCCTTTTATATGTGTACCCATAAATGATTCCTGTAATATATGTGAAAATGTTTTCACAGGCACTTCGACTTCCAGCCTTTCAAACTTCCCCAGTTTTTTGGTTTTCAGACTGTAAAGTATTACAGAAATATGTTTGGGATGAATTTTTCTTCTTAATTTACAGTTGCAGAAATACAGTGCTAGAAGGGCTTTCAAGACATAATTTAGTGCCTCATACAATGGTCTAAACGTGCACAGCCGGGTCCCAAATAATAGGAAGAATGAATCCCATGAAATGGCTGTATCTATTTGGGCTCATGCTACTCAAAGTTTCCTGTAATGTAAAATATTGTCATTGATGCCATCCTAATAGAAATGCAGAATGTGAGTTAGAATAGAGACTATTTCATTGATTCATTATTCATACCAATCAGGACAGAGCAGCTCTCAAATGAATGTTTCCTGATTTTTAATGATAATGACTCACTTATATTGTGATATGAATGCCTATGTATGTATATTGTGTTACAAAGTGTTTTATATATATTATCACCTTTGCTTTTCACAGCAACCCTCAGAATTAAGCTTTAGCATTTGAAGATAAGGAAATTGAGTCTCACCAGTATAACATGGCAATATGACATTGCTTGAAAAGGTATCAAGATAAGTGAAAGAAGATATAGCAATATATATATATATATATATATATTTTGCTACAGGAAAAGTAATTTCACTAAAGTAAAAAAAAAATCTATCTGCTCTTCACACACACACACACACATTAACTAGTGGGTCATGAGAGGTCACTTTCATATTAAAAGAAAATTTAGACCAAAAATAATCTTCTAAGGAGTGAAACTTTCTATGGCATTTGATATTGAACTTGGTCAGAATTGCAGTTGTCCTAGACCACCTTGAACTGAAAGGTGACCTTAGCTGCCATTTGTTCTTCTGAGCCTCTTTTCATGTCATCACCACCCCCACCCTCCCCTGTACCCCTATAAATCCTTCTAGTATACACACCAAGAAGCAGGAAAAGTAACCCAGTCTATGCTGGCATACTGGGCTGTTCTATAACCTAGACTTTTGAGTTTGGACTCAAACTTTCTAAGTACTAAGAATCAACTAGGACCTTACAATTCGCCTCTGAAAGCTGCCCAAGATTTCATTTGGTTAATCTATTTTACAAATGAGGAAATTGAGGATAGTGATTTGCCCAGTCATATGGGAGTTACTGGTAGGACAAGTTTTAGACCCCAGGTCCTCTGACCTAAAATCCTTGTTGCTATATCATGCTGCCTTTTAAATAAACTCAACTTACTTTCTCTTGCTTTAATTCAGTGAAAGAGTCCCTGGTAATCTATGATTATATGTCCTCATTTTAGCCTGTGATTTCTGACTTGGAGCTTTTCAGTTTTTCTTGTTTTGTTGTTCTTGAAGGGCACAGGAATCACTTCCCGAGAAATCGTTGATATCCATGGTCTATTAAGAAATCGGAGCTAGGAGAACAGCTGCCTTCTTTCAAGTTGACTAAATTGATTGGAGAGTAGCTGACCTAAGACCCTGTTTTTCTTTTTTCATGGCCCAGACCAAGGTAATCTGTTGATTGTCACTCAATGGCAAAAATATGTATTTATTTAGGGCATTTTTCTGGCTTCTTGTTCTGCAATGACTAAGGATGAAATTTTTAACTGAAATGGGATGAGATCTGTTCTCAGGAAGTACCAGCAGACATAGTCTTCTCACCTGTTCCATTGCCAATATTAGGAATTGTGGATGAGTAAATTGAAGAAAACCTGTAACAGAGGCAATGGATGAAGGTTTGCAAAAGCTGTCAATCAAGGAACATTCCTGAGGAGAATATGACCAGGAGAAGACTGTTAAAAAGAGGCATCCAAACTGTTGGAGCTCTCTCTTTCTCCTGAGACAGGAAGGAGTAAGGACTGAGAAGATCCTCTTCTTACTGATTTTTTCTCTTGTATCAGGAAGTAACTCAAAGATCCTCAACCTGTTAGCCACAACCCTCATTCAAGACTGTACAATATTATTCTCAATTTAGGATTATTTAAGATCAGGGAAACCCTAAACCCTCTCTCCTATCCAATTTCCTTTTCCTCCTCCTTCCTTAAATAAACCCCTTGTTTCAACCATTCAAAGAGTGAGTTATCTATTAGATATATCAGGAAACTTATTCAGAAATGAATTACAGTTTGTCATCAACTGAAGAGATGAACTGAAGAGGGAGGGAGAAGGAAGGAGGGAGACACAGGGAGGAGGGTGGCAGATTTGATTCCTCATTACCATAATCCTTAAAGAACAATCACCTAATACAGAATCTCCTATAAACCTCTTTAATTTTTTTTAGGATTGAAAATTTTTATTTATTTAATTGATTTAGATTATTTTTTAATGGTTATATGACTCATGTTCTTTCCCTCCCCTCCCCCAGTAGCCAATCAGTATGAGTAATTCCCCTGGGTTTTATGTCATTGATAAGACCTATTTCTATATTATAATATTCACACTAGTATGATTGCTTAGAGTCTACATCCTCAATCATGTCCCCATCAACCCATGTGATCGAGCAGTTGTTTTTCTTCTGTGTACAAACCTCTTTGATAAGATATAGATCCGATATAATATCCAGGCCTGTATTTAGACAGGGATAATAATGCTTATAATCTCTACTCATGGTTCTTGAAATCACAGCATAAATCTGAAAGTACTAAAAATGATTGGTTATGGTGATGAAGATGATGATAATCATGGTGATAAGGATAAAGATGATATTTTAAGTATATAAAGGAAAATGATATTTAAAGAAAACATGTAGTTCTCATGGATCAGTAATAACTACAGTAAAGACACAGCAAAAATAAATACACACATATCAACACACACACACACACACACACACACACACACACACGATAGCATGTGTCCCTCTAAGACCAAAGGGTTTCTTATTTATTTCCTGAAAAGGTGCTAAGTAATGGCCCTTAACACAAACCCATGAGATTTGTTTACTAGTATCTTGATCTTAATTTATTTCCTCCCTCCATCCAACATAATAGCCATGGTGTTTGCTTATACATGGCAGCTGGAGTGTGCATTTGTCCAGGGAAACCTGAGTAGAATCTCAATTCCCTGGATTCTCATTCTGCTTTGGGGTTTTTCCCTTCCTTTACATAGGTGAGGAAAGGGTGATCCTAAAGTAGAAGTTTTCAGCCCGGGACTGTAACTTCTTGAAAGGTCTGGAACTCTTTGGTCCCTCAGTCAGTACTAGCTGCACATAAAGAACTTCCTGAGCGACCACAACACGTTGTGAAGGAGACAGTCCAGAGTGGAGATGAAGGGGAGATGTATTTTCATCTCTGTCTCATTAATGTTTAAGCTGTGATGTTTTAAGTATTCACCTTCCAGCAATTTCCAAAGTACTGTATCATGTTTTCAGCCTTCATTAAAACATGCTTTTGCACCTCTTTTGGCCTTATATTTCATTTTTTCCCTTTTTTTCTAGTACCATTCCTCTGGAATGCTGAAAGAATGGAAGACGATTTTACCCTTCCCTACAAGCATAACTGCAACTGGTTGCAGAAACCAGTGGCTGAATAGGACATGGGCTTGTCCACAGAATCTGAAAGGAAAATACCTAAAAGTGGACTTTGCCCAAGAGATTATAGCAAGTGAGGTCCTGAGAGTTCCCGAAGATCCACATAACACAAGAAGCAAATGTGTTTGCCTACATGGACTCAAAAGGGAATTCTTAGATAATATTCCTGGATTCTTAACCTCTTGGGCAATAGCAGAGGAGTAGTTTAGTTTCCAAGACAGCATGATTCCAGCTTCTGACTAACCTAAAGCATCCCAAGTCCCCTAACCTATATCCTGAATCTGTCACCTGTGGATTTATCTGGAACATTTGAGGGAGTTATTTGTATTTTTTGCTTGGGCCATCTCTGGTGGTAATAAACTTCCTAAGTTTACTACCCAGTGGGAAACACAATACTTCCTCCTTTTTTTCCCAAAATGTACCTTTTCCATTGGGATCCCTGTTTTATATCTTGAACTAACTAGTGCATGTATTTTATCTTTTTTTTTTAAACCTGGAACTAGTAGCAGTAGCAATGAAGCACTAAATTCATCCAGAATAAAGACCTCCTTGAACTTTTCCCCAAATATGTTACCTAACAAACTCAAAATCCTAGAAGTTTTCAGTTTAGACACATTTTAATCTTACTTGGAATTCCTGGGAAATTAAGGAGGTACTATCAGAATACTTTCAGATAAATTATTCTTCCTAGTGCTAACATGGCCATGTTCACAGGAGTCTAGATTTAAGCCTACACAAGATATGAGATCCAATCCCCTCATTTTACAGATGAGGAATCAATCCAGATGGAGAAACTGCTTGTCTAGTTCCTTTAGGAGATAAGTGGCAGAGCCAACATTCCAATTCATGGGTTGGTTTCAAGCAAGCCCTCTCTCCATTACATCCCACATACATCTTACACTGTTAAAGGGCACAAGAGTTTTATTAGTCATTTTCTCAAAACAGTACAGTGAGGAAAACATCAATTACATTATAATAACTATTTTGCTATGGAAAAAATAAATCTTGCAAAAGAGGAGTGATTTCCCCAAGGCCATACAGATGATATATTACAGAATCAGGATTGGTCTCTGGATCCTCCAAAAATATATTGAAATATGTGACAATACTAAATATACATAAGGGCAAATATGTCTTGAAAATCTAATCATATTTTTGGAAAGATTCTAGCTCAATTTGAAATTTGGGGTTGTTGATTTATTTTTCTTTTTGTAAAAATTCAATTATTTCCTATAGATACAACACTTGAATGTTGAACAATTGTATTAAATTAATGATTTTATAAACTCCTGGCATAAAACTATCCCATCCATAAAACTATCTCATCCATAAAACTATCCCATCCATACCTAAAAGTGTTTGGTGCAATTGTTAAGGATAATGACAGTAAAAATGTCTTGCTTGTTTGATATCAGTCAAATTTGCCTTTCAGAAACAGAGTTCAGTAGCATTTGTTATCACGTGTGTAAGAAGGAAATTTAAACAGCCACTCGATTATATTTATTTGAGAATCCTTTTAGTTTGTTACCTTGTAACTGTTTAATTTATAGTAAGTATACTTACTACACATTACACAGTCAAGAGTCTGTGTATGTAACCAGATTAAGGATTTGCTCCCAGGATAATACCCGAATTATAATTTCAAGTGTATGTGTGTATTGTTATTTATATTGTTATTTGTGTGTTGTAATATTAATCACAAGTAAATTACTATGTTAATCCTAAATGTGTGAATGCATTGTATTTATATCAAATTAAATCAAATATCAAATATCAAATACCAATTCTTGTAAGAAATCACAGGGACCAGAAGTTCATCCAAAGATCATGGAGACCAGGAGGTCCAGAAATAGTCTTAAAGACCAGGAGATCTGGAAATGTCTCAGAGAATAGAAGGTCTAGAAATGGTCTAGAAATAGTCGGAGAAACCAGGAGGGATGGAAAAATCTTTGGAGACATTATGAGGTAGGGAGTCTAGGGAAGGGGGAGCTGAGAGTGATGGGGGACAGACATTAAACAATGAAAGTTGAGGAATCTGTAGACTTCTGGCCCTGGGATTTCTCTGTTACAATAAAGCCAGATCTTTACCCACAAAGGTCTCCCAGCATCTTATTTTTACATGTGTGATTCAAGTGCTTATTCATATCCCAGCTTTATGCCAAGGTTCATGACTGATTTCTGCAAACAGAATCCAATGGGACCTAAAATTAGCAGAGAGACAGACAGACAAACAGAGATAGAGAGATAGAGATAGATTAAGGGAGGGGGAGAGAGAAGGAGGGGTGATGGAAGAGAAGAAAATCAGTGGTCAAAGTTTAAAGCTGAGTTTCAAAGCCCAGGCTTAGAAAGGACTAGTCACCATAGCAACAGAAACAGCAAATGCAGGAATTGGGAAATAGGAAGTGAACCTAATGCTCAGGACTTGAAGGATCAGAAAAAAGGGCTAAAGGAAAAGTGAAGCAATAGGACTTCTTGTTATAATGGCTGGTGAGGGGTCACAGAGAATCCTATTTCTCCTATATTCACTTCAGCAAAAATATAAAAAGAGCACCAGACCAAATAATGATGAAGAAATTCAAAGAGAGACTAGAGCAAGTGCCTTCATTCAGCCTAGGACTGTACAAAAAGATAACCAGAAGCCTACATCAGAGATGTAATAGTAATAGATGAAGGTAAATAAGCCAGGGAAACCTGAAGCCTGGAACACCACATCTGGGTAGGGGGAGGCAGGGCAGAAAGCATTAGAATAAATCAAGGGAGAAACTCCTACATCCTGCTAAAGCCACAATGCTCTGACCACTCTGAAGAGGTACCTAAGAACAGATATAGGCAGAAATCTGATCTTGGTGCCCTAGAGAAGCTCAAAGTCCATCCTGCTTTGACTTGAGATACTCCAGAGGGCCCTGAAGCTTGCAGTACATTCTACTGGGAAGGGTAGAAGTCTGGAAGGACCAGGTAGAGAAGCAGAAGAGGAGTCAAAAATCCATATTTCTTTAACTGGTAGGTTAGGGAAAAGAAGCCAGCAGAACTTTGATAAGGAGGCCACAGAGGGTCTGGAAGTATTCCAGAAAATAATCTAAGATACTCCAAAGGGTTCTGAAGATGAGAGAAATGGCAACTCAGATGATCTAAGAAGATTCTAATACCTGTAAGCAAACACACCAGGAGCAATGATAGTCAGTGGCAGAACTCCAGATAATCAAGGTAAAGTAGGGGAAAGGAAGACAGAAAAGGATATATTTATATAATTTAGCCTTCTATGTATCAAACACTTTGCTAATCATTTTACAAATTTCTCACTTTATCCTCATGACAGCCCTATAAAGTAGCTACTATTATAATCCATATTTTACAGTTAAGGAAACTGAGATGGACAGAGGTTAAATGACTTTCAAAGAGAGGGTTACACAGCTAGTAAATGAATGAAACTATATTTGAGTTCAGGTCTTCCTGACTAGGGGTCTAACTCCTCCAAATGGGGCTTGACCATCCCATCTGAGAATGTGAAGGGGGAAGAATCTGGTACTGGAACAGAGTTCCAAATCAGGGACTAAGCTTAGAGATATAAATAAACATAAAACATAGAATAGTCTAAAGAAATGGTATGTCTCAAGAGATGTCACAGGAGTATAACCAAAAGAAGAAAATGAATCTATAACAACTCAAGACTAGAAGCAGTGCCTCAGAGGGGGAAAAACAAACAGAAACAAAACCAGCCAAATAAATAAAAAGATTGGCCACAAGAAACACAAGATTACCTGGAAGAAATAAAAGAAGACAAGTAATAAATGAAATGAGAAAGAATTCTAGAAGAAAGAATCGAACAGCTTAAACCAGAAGTTATAAAACCTTATCCAAACAATGGATTCTCAGAATATTAGAATGGGTCAAAAAGAACTCAATTATTCCATCACTCATTAAAAATATTCAAACAAAATTCAAAATTCAATAAAGTGAATGAAATGTAAAGCATCTATTTTTAATAATATCAGACCTGGAAAATAGTTTGAAAAATAATTTAAATTTATTATACCTTTTGACAACTATGATCATTTTTTTAAACTTGGAAAGTATATTTTTAATTTTAATTTTTATTTCTCTGAACTTGTCAAGCATCAACTAAAATGAACAGTTTTATATGCAAAAAAGAAAGGTAAAAGAAGCTTGTCCATAAATCTATATTAATTAAGGATTGGGTTTTTAAACTTATAAAATATATTCAATATCTTACTTTGAAAATTATCTTGCTCCATCTCTCTCTACTTCACTTGTCTCTTTGAGCCTGAAAAGTGTGATTAAAAAAAAGATATCTTTTCAAGAAATCACAAATAAAAACTACCTTTGTGTATGAGAAGGAGAAGACAAAATTAAAATAAGAAGAATCTGCTGGTCACTTGATAAAAACAAATGTCCAAATGAAAACTTCCAGGAATGTAAAGTCTACTTCTAGAACTTCAAAGTCAAATAGAAAACAACCAAAAGAAAAGAAAGGGTTGAAAAGTATTAACAGTGAGAAGACTTTATAGCTACTACTATAATCTTGGAATAAATTATTATAAAGGCAAAATATAAAGGATCAAACCAAGAGTAACTTATTTTTCAAGACTGAATATATATATATATGAATACATGTATATATTAATATAGGGAGAAAGGCAATTTTCAAAAACATTCCTAATAAAAAACAAATAAACCAAAATAGATACTTTTAAATGCAAATATAGGACTTAGATACTATGCCATTTAGTATATATATATATATATCAGTTTATAATCTAATAAAGTAGATAAACCATTTATATAAATAATTGTGATAATAGTATTAGAAAAATTTTAGTGAAAAGGAGAGTTAAAAGTAAAATCCTATGAAAAATTTAAGGAAAGGGAGTTTAATTTCAGTTAAGGCAATTAGGGAACACTTCTGGAGTCAGGAAGATCTGAGTTCAAATTTGATTTCAGACATTTATTAGCTATATAACTCTGGGCAATCCACTCATGGCTATCTGTCTCAGTTTCCTCATCTGTGAAATGAATGCAATAATAGTATCTACTTTAAAAAGGTGTTATAAGGATCAAGTGACATAATATCTGCAAAATGCTTTGCAATCTGAAAATAAGCTATTAAATGCTAGCTACTGTTACTGTTATAATAATGACAATTATTAATTACTCATCCAAATTAATTATTATTGATTATGATTTAGTATTAACTCATCCTACTTCTAAGAAGAGTTGAGTTTCAATAGACAGTGATTATTCT
Source organism: Monodelphis domestica (assembly GCF_027887165.1). Lineage (NCBI taxonomy): Eukaryota > Metazoa > Chordata > Mammalia > Didelphimorphia > Didelphidae > Monodelphis > Monodelphis domestica. The sequence goes on along the minus strand of NC_077230.1, from coordinate 326,722,058 downwards.
GGGAAGAAAGGCAAGTAGATTCTATTCCAATCATGAGCATCACCATAGGACTGGCTCATGGTCATGTAGATGGCATGAACAAAGACATAATAAGTATGTCAGAAGGAAGGATATTTTCAAATTTTATTACTATATTCTTTTTTGATCAACACAACAATCCTTTGAGGCAAATCAAGTATCATCCCCATTTTAAAAAAGAAGAAGCCAGGTCTTGTGGTTCAATGACTTGTTTATGAGTACACTCATTGTAGGTTTCAGAGACAGTATTGAAATTCCATTTATTCCTGACTCAAACTGTGGCATTTGCTCCAAACTACCTATGTCAATTCTCAGGCATATTCCTTTCAGAGCTAACATTATATGAAAATACCATGGAAGGAGGAGGGAAATGGGCAAGAATTTTAATGACTGAGGTTGTTCATTTTCTTGGCAGAATGATCCTCTAATTAACTCTGCTCCTTTACCCCAGCATAGCAAGTAGTTCAACTCTGAATTGAAGAGAGAACTGTTGCCCCACAGGGACACCAACCGCTCTCTTTCAGCACCCAAAACATTCCCTGGAAGGTGAGCAAATGCTACATACACTGAAGGAGGAAAGAGCCTTCTCAGGCTTGGTATGCCCCTGCCAACAACCTGGCTGGTACAAACTGCTTCTGAAACTTCTAAAGAAATGTTCACCAAGTCAGAAATTCCTCATTGCCCAGAAACCATTTTCATTTGGCCACATGGAGGCATTTAGGTCACCAGTGAATTAATCCCTTTAAAATTATAGAAATATTGCCAATCACCAATCTTCTACAGCCCACTGTGATTTGGAAATGCAAAGCTTAGCTCTTCATAAATGGGAAACAAACTGAGGAAATTGCTTTTAAAGAATTTCTATGGAAATAAAACAACCTGATTTTATATTTAGAAGTTTTATGACCTATAGCCAAATATCTCTTGTTGTTGCCTGTACTAGTAACATGTAGGGGCAGAGGACATGTGAACTCAAGTTGGTTTTTGTCAGCTACTCTCACTAAGAGAATTGTTATAGGATCTTTATATCCCTCTTTCATAAAAATCAAGGAAATAACTATTTAGACCCATGGAGTTGTTGGCCTTATTAAATGAGCACTCTGGAAAAATTCAGAGAGATATATTTCAAGTCATATATGTTTTTGGAGGAGAAGGAAGATTCCAGGTTATATTTTATATGCCATGCAGACCTTATTAGCTGACTAAGAACCAGACCAGATTGATACCATGAGGCTGCCAGAATTTGGCAGGGCTGCTTTTCAATACAGTCTCATGATGGGATTTATAAGCTCTGATTTACCAAATCACAGGACCTCAGACCTGAAAATGATCTCAAAGTACCTAAACTACTACATGTAGTTGAACCAGAGTTGGACCACCCTTCCCATCTCAAGTAAGGGTTTGAACAAGCTTTGATAGAAGACCTGGAACTAGGGAGAGCTTACTACATTTCTGGAAGAACATAGTACTCTTGGAATAAGTCAGATTGTTAAGGAATGTTCTTTTTGGCAACTCTTCATCCTGGCACATAGTAAGTAAGCTCTTTATAAATCCCTGTTGACCAATAAACGAACAGATGGCTTACTCTCTGAGATGAAGAGAAAAGATCCAAACCCCTTCCTACATTACAGTCAATCACATACTTGAATACTTTTTTCATGCTCCAGTGCCAAATCTTCTCCAGGCTATACATTCTCAGCTCTTTAGTTTCTAGCATAGTGCTTTGCTCTTTAATAGGGAATATAGACCAGAATGTAATATCATTGCTACAAGAATCTCTTTGTTGAAGGAATCATTTCTCTCTTTAGCATCTTAAAATCCTAGAAGCCTGTAAGGAGTTGACATGCCCAGACTCACAAAATCAGTTTGGGTCAAGAACTAAGACTTTCTGGTTTTTGAGGCAGGCTTTCTCTCTTCTTCACTAAACTGCTTCTCACTTTGCCTGTATTTAAAACAAATCCCATTGAATTTAATGGAGTTCACCCATTTCTTCTAGTTCTATTTTTGTGGCTTTTTGTGACATCAACATGATTAGGCTGATCACATTTTTGAAACTAGAGTGCCCTGTGTTTGCACTTCCCTGAAGGTCATCTAAAAATTATCTCTCTGATTAGTTTTTTATTCCTACAATAAAGGTTCTTTTTTTCCTCTAACCCCAAACCACTAACCACATCAATGGCTTCCTAATTGCAAAATCTATAACATTGCGCATACCATAGCCTTAATAAATATTTGTCAAATAAATAGGTGAACATACAGTAGAATTCATAACTCACATATCAAACTTCCACCATTACATGGTACACAAGGCTTGCCATCCACATGTAAAAATGGCAAAATGAGTCATTGAATGAATTTGCTCTGCTATGAACTCATAACTCTTATAGAAGGAAGCCTGGAAAGAGAGACTAAGGAACAGAAGGGCTGAGTAGCTACTCAAAGAAATAAAAATGACACTAATTCTGTCCACAGTTTAAAAACATGACAACTGAACCCTTTTATGCTAGTTTTTAAAATTAAAAGTATGCTATATTGTTATAGTAAACAGGCTAAAATTCACTCAGAACTTTGATTTTTTTCTTCATATATTATATTGCTTTGCATTTTTGAGCTGGGAGAAATCACTTGGTGTAGAGGGCATGGACAGGTTGCAATCCTTGCCAATAGAATGAACAAGCAAGCTGATAAAATGTTGGACAGCTTTTAGTTTAGTCCTAGAATTAGACCAAGTCTGCTTTCTCAATATCAGCCTACTAAGTATAGAAAGGCTTTTCACTAGAAGAGTGGTCACTTAATGACTCTTTGGCTATAGTAAACCCATGAAATAAAGAAGTGTAAATAATATCCTTCATCTCTATGCTTTGTCAGAAGGTCTGATTGCAAATCATGCTTTGGGGGATTCACTTGATGCCTATTAATTTTTTTCCTACTCTTCATTTTTTATTTGGTGTATGTTCTATTTTTTAAACTTTTTCTTGTAAGCCACAGATTGTGGGGCTTGGTTTGGTTTTGTAATCTGTCAATCCTTTTTTCTCCATTTTATTGGATTGTTTAATCCATTCATATTTGAAGTTATGTATGAAAGTTAGATTTTTCTCCTCTTTTCTCTAATAATGATTCTTTTTTTCAAACTGTGATTATAAAACTTGAAACACAAACACACACACACACACACAAATTGATTTACCTATTGCTAAGTATGTGATCCTGGGCAAGCCATTTTACCTTTGATTGCCTGAAAAAAGGATACACTGGAGGAGGAAATAGCAAACTTCTCCAGTATTCTTGCCATCAAAACCACATGGATAGCTATGCTCCATAGGAGCCCTGAAGAGTTGGACATGATTGAATGACTGCACAACAATTGCTAGATGAATGAAAAGTATTACCAGGTTCTACTCATATACCTCAGACCTGGCTCTTCACCTCCACCCGTGTCTTCTTCTGTATATTTAGAAAAAATTTCTTACCTGATCTCTCTGATAAAACTGTATTCATCTTAATATCCTTGGTTGCTACTTTATTCACTCTTCTTGCATTTCTATGAGTTTTTGTTTGTGAGTATTTGCAAAGTAAATAATCTCTTCAGTTCTGAATTTCTTTCTATTATTGAGCACTGATCCTTTTTCATTTATAGTTAAACCCAGATTTACAGGATAGGTAAATCACCCTAGGATGCATCTTGAACTCTATTGCTCTTCAGAACACATTTTTCTATCCCTTTTGGTCCATTCAGAATAGTCTGGCATTGTTTGAATTTCCTTTCCTCTTTATTTGGCTATCTTTTTCTTAATCTTTGAAGAACTTGCTTCTGAATTGAAATGTTAAATGTGACTACTTTGTTTTGGAGTTAATAGTCTTTATTTTTTTTCTGAAGGTGATCTGTGAAATCTTTCACTTTTGCTATTTCATTTTCTATGTGCAGAAATTTTGGGTAGTTTTCTTTGATTACTTCCTGCATTATGGTATGAAAAGTTTTTGTCCTATCATATTCTTCTAGAAGACCAGAAGATTAGATTGGCTTTGTGCATTCCATCTTTAAGATCTATGTTTTGCTTGCATAGTGAGAATATTTTCCTTTACTATTATTGTTTTTTCCTTCTCTAGATTGTCCTTCAGTTCTGTAAATTTGCATTCTCAATCCAATGTTCTGTCTTTTGTTTATTTGATGAATTTTACCTTTGGAAAATTCAGTTTTTCTATTATGCCCATTGACTTTATAGTGTAGGACATAAATTCTGCTCTCATTCTCATTTCTTTTTAGCTACTCAGGATTATTCCCAACAGTCTATTTCAGGTTTATTCATAGGTTCATGAACTTGTTTATTATAATTATACACATTTCCTTCTGGTCTTAATGTTTTCTTTTTTATTTAAATTGCTTACATTTAAAATCAAGGAGTTTTCTTCATCCTGAGATTTTTCTTTTCATAATTCCAATCCCTTTCCCCTTCTACTTTCTCCCATTCACTTTCAGACTCTGTCCTCTGGCAGTTTCCTTAGGTGCTAGATCTCAAAGTGTCTCATCTTCCTTTCAAGCTGGGCAATTCTTGACTCACTAGTTTAGATTTTTGCCCCAGTTGATTTTGGCATGCCCAGAACTGGCCCCAGGTTAGTCAGGTGCTGAGTATTTTCCCTTCAGCTTCAGAATGCTATACACATACATCCTCCCATTCCAATACACAATGTCCTGGAGTCTTGTCCTACTCCCTCTGTTCCTCAGATTTCTGGCTTTGTATCAGAAGTTCAGAAAGTTTCTACTCTGGTGCTAAAGGGTTACCTATTGTATTGGAGGCTTTTTTACCAAGGTATTTAAGGTAAAGGAAAAGGGCTAGAACAGTAACACCAAGAAATAAGGCTAAAGGTGAGATTGAATTCTCACTCCTCTTCCCCCCACCCACTTCCTGTTCTTCTGTTAGTCTTAACAGCTATTCAGTGTTGGTAAGTTGATAGCCATTTTCAAGAGACTAATTTCACGTTAAAATACTTTAAAAAGGGGATTTATTTTTAAGGAAGAAAAGATAAGGAATTGAGATAGGATAGAGGGAATTTATGGTTTCCCTAATCTATTATAAATTGACTATAAAGAAAGTAAAGGCTGGATTGTCTTTAAGGGGATATTGTTAATGACTTGAAAAGATCCTGAGAGCCATGCCCCAAATCTTTCAAGAAGAAACCAATAACCAGAAGTTCAGAGTAAGTCTTCTCTGCCAACTTCTTCCTCAGAGTCTCAAGGAAGAAGTGAGAAAACCAGTTTCTGTGCCAGCTTATTTAAACTGCCTTCTTCCTGGGCACATTCTTCTTTGGAATCTTCTTGTTTGATAGGTCTTCAAACTTCTATTCTTGCATTTGCTTGCAAGTCTTTCTGTAGCAGTAATCAGTTCTTCACACTATCCTGGCATTTTAGTGCTTTGCTGTGCTGGTGCAATGGAATTGTTGCCCCTAGCAGGCTTTTGCTCCTGAAGGGCAACCACCCTCCAAACTGCCTGTCTGTTGCTGCTAATGTCTCCATGTCACTGGAAAGCGGGTGTGTGGAGTTACTAGTGAATCAGATTCTTGGGTCTGCTAGTGTAGACTTTATGCTTGTAGTAGGAGAAGGATATTAAGATCTCAGAATCAGTGAGCATCATTCCAAGGATTTTTAATCCCCTTTTGGATTTGTGAAGTTTTAGACCATGTAGACAACTGAAGTTGCTTAATCTTTTGGCACATAACTTCTGTTTTAGAGAAGTCTGAAAGATTATAGGGATCAGAGTAAAAGCCTAGTGCCTCATCTTGTTGTTCATGTGATCTGGGAGTCTTCTAGTCTTTATTCCTTTGTGACCTCTTTCTACTTTCTGTGCAAATTGACTGAAGAGGGTGGGAGAAGTGTGAATCTTGAAATTTCTCAGACTTGTGAATGTTAAAAAATTCCCCATTGGGGAATTCTCCATTGGGACAATTCCCTATTAGGGACCATTCCCCATCTAAAATGTGAGAACTCTACTTAGATCAGAAATGTGAAGACCTCTACTCCACCCATACTTAAGCCTGCTTTAGGGTAGAAAACTCCTTGCTGAACAATGAAAAATACTTACACCCATACTTAAGCCATGCCTATTTTTTAGAATTAATACAAAGGGGTGCTAAGTACCTATAAAGGTCAGGCAACTTGTGAATTTACAAGGAACAAAGAACTAGGAAACTTACTCAGAGCTTTCCTGGTGTGAATTACTCAAAAATACACACCTTCTTAGGTGTGGACTAAGAATGGTCTGTCCTTTAAAAAACGTCTACTGTGATTGGTAGATGTAAGAATTTAGGGGAGGTGACAAAGGAAAATTTCCCTTTATAAGGAAAGGAAAAGCTGAAAAACAGGAGCTCTGGAACTCTAAAAAGACAGTCTCTAAGGAGGTTGTTGAGAGAAGGACAATCTCTAAGGAGGTCTCTCAAGGGAGGCTGACTCTGGTTGGAACTCCCTCTGGGGAGACTCTGTCCCCCTGAATCCTCGCTTGAACAGATCTTATGGTGAGTGATTAGGACTGACTGATCTTTTCTTTCAGGGCTTAGGCCTGGGTTGGCCAAGGCTGCCTGGGCCAGCCTATTCTTTTCTCATTTATTTCCTTTTTTTCTCTCTCTCTTTCTTTGATTCCTCATTGTATTATTAATTAAAATCTCTATAAAACTCAGTTGAGTTGGGTATATTCAAAATTGGGAATATTTCCCTGGCGACCACCTTAAATATTTGATTTAAAACAAGACACTGTGGTGAAAACATATTTCCTGCGGTCACAATTTACTCACCCACTCTTTTATCTACAATTTATATCTTCCACTATTTTTACTCACTACAGTTTACAACCTCAACCATTTTAATTCTTACAGTTTATGGCATCCACTCTTTTAAATGCCACAGCAGAAACTACTATTGATGACAATGACAAATAATAATAATAATGGTGACGACAATGATGAAAACTCACATTTATATATTATTTTAAAGTTTTCAAGATACTTCTTGTGCATTATCTAATTTTATCCAGCTCATTTGTATGCTAAAAATCATAGTTTATACATCATCTATAAATTTAATATTGGTTGTTGGTACTTTAAATGTGAGATTCTTATTCAATGAACAATGAATGAATGTTCTGTTGAAGAAGCTGAATTATATTAATCTTGACCTTCTAGCTATAAACAAAACCAGAAGAAAGAAGGAAGTTGCAACTAAACAGAAAGATTACTCAAAGGAACTTCTTGGAGAGACAAAGAAAGGAATTGATGGAGTTGTTATTTTTCCACTTCTGTCTGAAAGCAATAAGAAACAATTTCATGAGAGCATTTGATCATTTTATATTGCAGTCCTTATGATAAGGATTTACAAAAAAAATAAATATGAAAATTATTGTAGTCTATACAATATCAATTGTAGAAGTTAAAAGAATAGAGAAATTTTACCCCCCCCAAAGTTGCAAAGATCTTTCTTTCAAATTAGATCAACATGAACTGATATCTTATGACTTAAATGCAAAGATGTGAATAACCAAAAACTTGCTTTACATATCAAAGAGAGAAAGATGATAGCCAAAAGCTACAGCAGCTTAAAGTCACTTATTAAATATTATGGATGTTGATGATAGAAAATTATGGGCCTCATAAAAGAGAGAGAAGGAAAAGAAAGTAAAGCCAACTTAAGGAAAGTTTGTCCAGAGATTGAACTAACCAAAGTTAACCTCAAGAGCAATGAAAGATGAAAATGGAAGGCAAACAACAAATAGAAGAAGAATGGAAAGTATTTCAAATATATTTAAACAAACTTAAAAGAGTTTGTTTTAATTATCAAAGAAGGTGGAATTACCACCTTACAACTTCCAAATCATAGCCTAAATGTGCTTCTAGAGGAGGTAGAAATGGCACTAATGAGAATAAAGACAAGAAAAGCATCCAAACCAGATCAAGCAACCAGAGAGTATATCTGTTCTGGAGATGACCCAGTTGTGATGACACTGAGGAACTGATGCACTAATCATTTGAAGGTAAAGAAGATAGCAAGAATGTGGGGGAAATTGGAACTGAATTCTGAACTATAGGTGTATATACACATATGAATTTTTGAAAAAAGCAATTAAGAGAACAATAGCAAGTACATGCAAGCTTTTATGACTGTACACTCTTTTTATGAACATAATCTATATATGCATTTAAAAGCATTCTTTAATGAGGACATCAGAAGAGAAGAAACAGACTTTTGAAAACAATAATACACAGAGGAACATTTCTTTACTATCATGAAATTAAGTGAAAGATGTAGAGAATACAAAATGCTATTGTATTTACTTTTTGTTGATTATGAAAAAATGATTTTATAGAACAAAAGGCTTATTTAAAGACCCTCTTTTGATAAGGTGCTTCTCATTCATATTTCAAAATCATTCACCATTTTGTAACTAACAACAGCAGTAACCTGCTCTGATGACAAATATCACAAGAAGCAAAAAATAAGAAGTTTATATGCTTCCAAAGATGGTGCCATTATTACAGAGGAGATCCAGCACAAAGTCAAAGAATGATTCATTTTGGATGTTGATGTCCTCCAGATTTTTCTGTCTGCACACAATTGGTTGCATTAAGCCCTGGAACATTGCAAAGATTTGTGGGAGAAATCCATAATCTTCATCTGTAAAATGGGATAATAATAACACCTACCTTCCAGAGTTGTGAAGATCAACATATGTAAATATATAATATATAACATATGTAAAGATAGCATATGTAAAGCACTTTGAGAACCTGAAAATAATGTATAAATGCTGGATATCATTATTTATCATTATAATGTCCTATTCAACAAGATTATAGATTAATTGGAGTATATTTTGAAGCAAACTTTTATTGAGCATATATTATGCCAGGCATTGTATTAAGCACCTTTCAAATGTTATTTCCTTTGTTCCTTAAATCTCTAGGAGGTAGTTGCTATTATTATCCCAATTTTATAGATGAGAAAACTGAAGGGGATAGATTAAGTGATTTGCCCTGGCCACACAGTTAGTGTATATCACAGAGAGGATTTGAACTTGGGTCTTCCTGACTCCAGCCCCAGTGCCCTATGTACTCTGATGCCACCCAGCTGTTTCTTCTAGTTGAACAGGTGAAACCATTTCACTTTGAAAAAAATTAAATCTATTTTAAATCTTACTATTTTGAAACACATAATCTAAATCAGTGAAAACCAATTATACACTTAATGTTACTATTATTTAATACTTTAACTGAGCTTCTTTCTGCATTTTGGGCAAGTCTTAAGTTTCTGTTCTCAAGTGAGCCAGCTCTTGTACATGGTCTTAATTTAATATATGGCTATGCAGTATAGGGTGAAACATGCCTTGAGATCTTGATCTGAATCCTCTTTTGAGTAAGAAAAAATGGTCACACGATATCATTTCACATGACTTTTTTCTGTCCCTGTAAAGCAAATATCTTAGACTCTTAAGTTAAGTGGGACCTTACTGGTCATAGAGACCAAAATACCATGTCAAGTCAGAAGTTTTGTATTCTCAGTTAGAGGCCACATACCTAGCTTCTAAGTGAATACTTCCAGGAATGAAGAATTGTCTTTTTCATGAGACATTTAAGTAAATTTTGGGCAACTTCAATAGGTAGCACATACCACTGTGGACTTTTAGAGTGAGATATTCCCCCCACCCTCTTTTTATTCTAGTGAAAGTTGTGCCATAGGGAATGATGTCCATGGGAAAATCATAATGAAGAAATTTGGAAGTTGTAATCTGTGGTGACTACAGATAAAAGGAAGAAATGACATATAGTAAGAGAGTAGAAGTAATTTGACTTCTAGAGAGAGGAAATGGATTTTTATAAATGCTTATTGATTATTGACTCATTGATTGATTCTCATACTCTGTGATTTTTGTCCACCCCCTCCCTTAAATCTCCCACATAAGAAGTATTCAAAGAACTGCAGGTCTTCTTATGATTCTTTAATGTTGTGGAAGTTGTAAGTGTAGTATTCTGTTGGTCCAAGTGCTAGCCTTCATTTTCACTGCAGGAGAGGCAGACCTTCTTTTTGCAAACAAACATGTCCTCAATGTCAATAATACCATTTTCCATGTTCAAGTCATCACTGGAAAGATGCTACTATCTACTTAGATTCAATGGAAGTTATTATTGCTCTTCGAATTATTTGTATTTCTGATTCTTCTTGGATTACAGAATTCTATTCTTTTTAACCAATGAACTTCAGCCAAATAATTTTGGTATCAAAAAGATGACATCTTATAGCAGAAAACTACTCTGAAACTGAAAATGGCTCACTGCAATTTTCCAAATGTAATACAGTCCACTCTCCTTCCCATCATCCCATCCAAATCTCTGCCTAGTTTGTTGTTCAACTATAGTATTTGTCTAAGATAGACTAGTAACAGTGTGCCTACTTTCCCATCCTATCTGATGCCAACATACCTTATGCCTACCTAACCAGTTGGGCTACCCATCTGACAACTACAGGCCATAATCTGAACATTTCTTTTTTACCATTTTTTTGGTCTGCTTATCCTGTTTGTTTTTGTTTCCCTGGGTGGATGGCCAGACTTATCACTTTTGAGTTGTCTTGAATCCCCTTGAAGAGTTCCTGAAGTTTCAGGGATGAAGGTAATCAATACAATGTTATCTTAAAAAAAAATAGAGGAAAATCATAGAGCATCTCACCATCAATAGGAGATCCTCCTTATGTTTGGACTATTCAGAGAACATAATGGCACCTAGGAGTTATTATATAAATATATGAATAGAATCAGAATATATATATATATATATATATATATATATATATATATACATAGGTATAAATATGTACATACATTCATATAAAAAACCTGGAAGGAAATTGAGAACTCTCTTTCCCAGAAATAAAATATCTCAATATTTCTACAGCACTTCCCTCACAAATGACACTATAAAGTCAGTAGGGACATGATCATCATCCACCTGCCAACTAGAGGAGCCTTTGAATATTTTCTAATCTCCAGTTGTGAAGAGAGCCCAGCAGTACCTTCTAACAACTGTGATAATTACAGTATTACTTCTCATTCTCTGGAAGAGGGGATCATTAAAAAATAATTGAGCATCTCAAATGCAGTCAAGAAGAAGTGATTAATGGCTAATCAGGACTCTTAATGACTGGATAGGACATCACAGGATAAAGACACTACATGGTCCATTAGAATGTGTGTGTTTGGGTTGCAGAAAGATCACACCGGCTGTTTCCAGGGAAAAAAAAGGAAAAGAAATGTTGCAGACAAGGTTGACCTTCAGCCAGCCAGCTTCTCTGGAAAAATCTATTCCTAAGGGTGATACCAAGCAAAGTCACTACTTTACCCCAGTCATGAGATGTCAATTCACTCTAATTCACTTCTACGTAATAAATATAAATATATGGAGAAGCAGGAGCCCCATATTAGGCCTTGAGGAATACAAAATTATTCTTTATGGAACTCACAGTCTAATAGAAAAATATATAACCCCAAAGTTTTTACAATACAACTAATTACAAGTATTTCCCTAAGAATCAAAAATTTGCACTCTTTTACCTCTGGTATGTATAAAACTTCAAGGTATTCTTTTTTTTTAAACTCTTACCTTCCATCGTTGCATCAATACTATGTAGATGACTGGTAAGGGAAGTTAAGTAAGTTAAGTAAGCAGTGGAAATTAAGTGACTTGCCTAGGGACAAACAGGTAAGAAGTGTCTGAGGTTAGATTTGAACTTAGGACCTCCTGTCTCTAAGCCTGGCTCTCTATCCAATTAGACACTCAGCTGCCCACTCAAGATATTTTTTTCATTTATTTTATTTTTATTATATTTTTCCTAATTTCAGGTAGATATAATTTTATTTTCTCTACTTTTTATTTTTAAACATTTTTTCCATGTTTACATGATTTATTTTCTTTCCTTCTCCTTTTCCTTTCCCCCTCCAAGAGCTGACAAGCAATTCCACTGGGTTATACAGGTGTTATCACTTGATATCTATTCCATATTACCACTCAAGGTATGCTTAAATTCTGATCCTTCACTAAGATTTTGGGGACATCTTGTATTAAAGCAAAAATTCATTACTTAGGCCCATCCCCACCTCTCTGATCCAATGTGCTGTCCCTCTTCAAACAACTTTCTATTTCCATTATCTGTGTACCTTTTACATTGCCCCAGGAAAATTAAATATGTGTATATGGGAGAATAAGGAATAGTTTTATTTATGTCTTCATAGGCCCCAGGGTTTAGCACAGTTTCTTCTGCATAGGGATGTAGTGGAGCACTGGTAAATGTTTAACAGCTAGCTCTCTGAAAAAATAAAATTACACATGACATATTTTTAAGTTTAATCTTAATGTTTTCTTCATCATTTTCTTAAGTTTAAGGAATCAACAAAGCAATAAATGAGACCCTGATTTGTAGCATTTGCTGATTTCCCAAGATGCAAATTCTGATTGTTCAAGATGGCACCATTGCATCTCTGAAAAGAGATAAGAACTCTGTGGTGTGTGTGTGTGTGTGTGTGTGTGTGTGTGTGTGTGTGTGTGTGCACAACTTCAGTCATATCAGGAGCTAGCAGATAAGCAAACTACCTCAACCAATGTAAATTAGCACTGTCCCCATAACTTAAAAGTCTTAAAACCAGGGGTAGCTGGGTAGCTCAGTGGATTGAGAGCCAGGCCTAGAGACGGGAGGTCCTAAGTTCAAATCTGGCCTCAGACACTTCCCAGCTGTGTGACCCTGGGCAAGTCACTTAACCCCCATTGCCTAGCCCTTACCACTCTTCTGCCTTGGAGTCAATACACAGTATTGACTCCAAGACGGAAGGTAAGGGTTTTAAAAAAAAAAAAAGTCTTAAAGCCAACTGGGTGACACTGTGAAGAAAGTGCTGAACTTGAGGTCAAGGAGATTTTGGGTTGAATCCTACCTTGGTCATATACTGGGTGACCTTCAGCCAGTCATTAACCTCTGCCTGACTCAGTTTTCTCATTTATAAATTGGACAATAATAACACCAACGTGTCACCTTTCATGGTTGTTGTGAGGACACAATGACTTTTCTAAAATGTTTTTTAAAATTTTAAGGACTATATAAATTCTAGCTACCATTTTTATTAGGGAGTTGCTTAGGGCTCTTAGAATTTAATTGACTTTTTCAGGGTTACTTTTCCAATACGTACCATTGACAGAACTAGAACTTCAGTTTTCTTGACTCCAAGACTGGCCCAATCTCTACCACTCCACACTGTCTCTCATCAAATAATGTTGAATAAACAGTCTAGTGACAGCTAGGTAGCAAGGTTGGTTGAGCATCTGACCCAGAGGAAAGTAGCCTTAAGTTCAAATCTGGACTCAGATATTTATTAGCTGTGTGACTGGGCAAAACACTTCATCTTATTGGTCTCAGGTTCTTTATCTGTTGAATGAGTTAGAGAAAGAAATGGCAAACCACTCCAATAAGAGAAGAAAATCCCAAATGGGGTCAAGAAGAGAGAGACAGGACTGAAGTAAGCCAGCAATATCAACAATATAAGCTCCAAAAGGGATGATGGGGGGGAGATGTTCAGAGAAGAGAAAAATTATCTTTTCCTGGGAATCCTTAAAAGAGAGCTGCATGGCCCATCGTAAGCACTTGCATGTTTCTTGGCTGACTGATTGACTGACTGACTGAAAACACCAAGCCCAGGTTTATAGATAGCCACTTGCATGGTCATACCTTTAGGCACAGGTGCAAATACCCATGTAAGTCTAATTTATTAAAAATGATTAATTAATCTTTATTAATAAAATTATGGGATGAAAGTAGGCCTGCCCAGTTCTTTGGGTATTTGTCAGGAAAAACCAAGATGGCAGTGGGAAGTGAAGCCACAATCACATTTTAATAAGGCCCAGAACATACAGGGGAAAAGGACATAGAAAGAATAAAGACAAAAGGCAAAAAATGGGGAGGGATACAGAGAAAGACTGGAGTTGAGGATATGGTGGTGGAGGAAAGAAGGCAACAGTGGGGAAGAGGACAGGGAGTGGAGGAAGCACAGATAATTACCTCCTATCATCAAGGATTAGCATTGAGAGTACTGGGTAGCCTAGTCCCAGTAGAGATGGAAGAGGAGTTGGTGGGGCAAGAGTGGGAGGTCTCATTTTGAGTTTGGCGGAAAACAGACTATTCTTATGTGTGTCACCTTGTTAATGTTAGCACATTAACATATCCAATTAATATCAAAGTTGTCAGTAAAACTTTAATGTTAATATGTCTACATTATCTCAAATTTGTCAGCAACATTTGATTGGTCTTCTGGAATTGGTCTGAAATTTACACATCATAGGACCAAAAAGTCCTGAGAGCAAAGCCTACAAGGCCTCTGCTGATTCGGCATCCATTACCATGATGTGATGTTTGATTAATATAGGATACAGTTTACAAATCATGTTCCTTGGATCTTTGGAATGGTCTGTACATAATTTCTAGATTCCTCTTTGCATTCTTACTTCTTTATACTGGCTACTCACCACACTGACCAGAAGTGGGTGGTCAGAGGGACCAGAACAAGATATCATTTTAGCACAAAATCCAAAGGCCCTGGTCCTCCTCGATATCTTATCTACTGCAGACCTTTGAGATGACAGCACATTTGGAAAAAAAGCATATTAAAAATTAGTTACCTTCACTTAAAAATGTTCAGGAAAACTTTTTTTAAGGGGGCAGGGATTCGAGAGGGCAGGGAACAAGCAATTTTTACTGGACTCCTTTCACTATTGTATTAAATTCTCCATATGAGACACTGCAATATTGCAGTGCTAAGTGTACCCAGTCCTTGTGAGTCATGTCTGCGGAGAGTATGAGGAGATTTCCATAGCAACAGGATTACAAGGAATAAAAATATGAAAAGTCAATGTTATATAACTAGTGAGTTAAAAAATTATTCTTGTGAGGGAAACTAATAAAAAATGCTTCTGATTTGCTATGGAATTTATTGTAACAATGAAATTCTGGCTTTCAACATTTGAATGAATAATGAACAATCCCAATTAATTAGTTCCCAAAAGAGTAACTCCCAATCCTATCAACTCCCCTAAAAATCAGTTAATCAGATTTGCAAATGAGAACTTCTTAATGTTGTTCTAATTGAACTTTAGGATTCATACTTAATAAATTATCAAAAGAGAATAAGAGAGTATAGGGCTTCAGGATAGAAATGTACAAGTTAAAGGTATGTGCCATTACTCCAGAAGATTTTTGATTGCATAATTAAGGAGGTCTCAGCATTTTAGACCATTTTTGGGTTTACAACATATTCACCTTCACCAAGATGGGAAACAGAGTATTTAGTATATAGAAGGCCAGCTTCAGAATCAAGGAGACCTGAATTTAATTTTGGAAATGTTAGCTGTGTTATTCTGAATAAGTCATTCCATTTCTCTCTGTCCCAGACAATACTCTAAGCCTAAGTTAAAAAGAGCTTGTGATCTATATAAATGGAGAGAATTTCCAAAACAGGAGTTCCTTAAATCTATAAAATCACAAGTCAACCAAATGCACACACACACACACACACACACATACAACCACAAAAGCAAAAATAAAGATCACTTTCACAAAGTAAGGAATTGATTCAATAAGTATGATAGCAAGAAATACCAACAGGTAAGGAAACAGGAATCTATAAATTCAAACCCTTGTTTGATAGGAACCTCTCTTTAAAAATTTGCCCAAGAGAAATGTCTTTAGGCTTATATTGTTTCAGTGCCAAATCAAGCAGACAATTTCAGGAAAATACCTGTCAAACTAACAACTTCCAGTTATTTGATGACATACCAACAAACTTGATCAATTCCTTGAGTTCTTCACTTTTAAATATACGGTATGGTGCCAGCTTCCAACTGCATCCTTAAAATAGAGGTACTTTTACTCTTCTGTCATTTGCCTCGCTAAGACAAGGAAAAGCATTTGTTAATCTAGTCTTTAGTTTTGGTTTAAGGAAATAATCTAACATGCTGATGTTACGAGCCTTTCACAAGGCTACTTTAGATCTTTTGAAAATCAAAATATGAGTTGGTTCAGAGTCAACCTCTCAAAAACTTTCTTGAAATTATTTAGACTGAGCATTCTCAAACTGGCATCCATTAACTTATAAATAATTTTAATAACTGTCTTTCATGAGATTTTATTCCTTTTGAATCTTAGGAATTTTATTTTGGGCAATTACAAGATTCCAAGAAGTACCTGTCCCTAGACTTCCTCAGTCTACTTAACAGATCCATAACACAAATAAAGGTTATATAGATTAATTTAATATTAGGCTTCATTTGTAAATGAGGAAACATTTCATTGAGATCTCTAGGAAGAAGGTAAACAGTGTGGCAAAGGAGATGCAACACTCATGCAACTGTCTGCAATTATTAATGATTATATAGTGAATAGAGTTCTTGGAGACAAATGATTAGGCATATTGGTGGCAAGATATGGCCCCTGATTATTTATGACAGAGCCAATTGTATTTATTGAAGTTCTATATAAAAGAAAAACTTAAATATATCTTTGCAAAGTGTAGAAGTAAAATTAATAGATTATTTTATATGCTTATTTGTATTTAGAGATAATCTTGTGAGTCAATTCATGTAGAAGGAGATTGAGAGCATCACTGATGCAGAAAGAACCCAGTGAAGCTTATGCCTGGATTTGTGGAAACATGGAGAAAATGGCTATTGGGTCGGAGACGTTATACTTAGCTGTAGATCCTATGAGCTCCAAAGCCATGCTTTTAGCTTCCTTGGGGAACAATGAAGAAGGAGCCTGGGCACTAGCAGGTATCTTATTGTTATAATTCTGAGCCCCCAGTAGTATATGCAGGTGAGAATAAGAACACACACACACACATATATATATAGAGAGAAAACAATGGCTCCAGAATTTAGATGTAAAGGAATATGGTCTGTGCCATACACCTCCTCTCCATAAGGATCCATTTTGTTATTCAGATTAAATAAAAATTGTGTTCACTGTCTTATGAGGTGGTTGGGTTTTTTTTTTTGTCTTAACCACACTACCCTCGTGGAAAGGGTTCTTACTACAAGGAGAGCCAAGACCCTGAAATATTTCCTCAAAGTCTTCTCTATAGACCCCCATTCAAGTGACACTGCATATGTCAACAATCTGGTCCGATCATAGCCACAGAAAAAAACATATATCAAACACTGATTTCATGAAGGAAGGCGTATTTTTTTCTTTTGCAAAATGAAAAAAAAATCAATTTATTTTGATGCATGTGATTGAACCAATCTGTAGTTACATTATTATCAGTTTTGTTCAATAATAGTAGAGCAATCTCCAAAGTCAGATTGCCATACAAGTGGAGACATGCTTTTCTTTTTCAGATCCATATTTATTTATTAAAGCAAGATCTCTGTTTCAACTTAACTATTTGGCACTATCATGTTTGCCTAGCTATTTGTTCTTCTTTGGGTTTTAAAAATATAATACAATTTATTCTTGTTTTTAGTTCAAAGATATTTAATTTTTCAATTATATGTAATAATCATTTTCAACATATGATTCCAAAATTATAAGATGCAAACAATTTCTCTCTCTCTCTTCTATCCCCCTACTAGGGGATGGTTAGCAATTTGATCTGGTCCATACATGTATTATCATGCAAAATACACTTCCATATTGGTCATTGTAAGAGCACACTTGATCAAAGCTAACCCCTCTCCCCCAAGAAAACCTACAAATAAACTGATGTGAAAGATACCATGATTTGATCTGCATCCTTCTGACTCCAACAATTCTTTCTCAGCCATTCCCAGGATTTTATTCTTTCCATAGATAATGCATAGCAAAAAAAAAAATCATTGATCTATTAGTAGGCCATTCTGAAACAAAATGATTATTCAGGTCACTAAAATGGTCCAGGATTGGGAAGAAGTAATATAATTTAGCTTACTGTTTACCTCTAAATGTTTAGCTTAGTGTAGCAGTCTTCAAAGTATGGTCCACAGACAACTGGGAATCTTCCAGACCCTTTCAAGGCATCTTCAAAGTCAAGATTATTTTTTAAATTTATTTTTATAAGAATACAAAGACTTAATTTTCCCTCTTAAATTATTTCTCTGTTTTCCAATTACATATCTCTACGAAGCTGAATTTTTCACATATACTTCAACAAAAACAATATATTTAAATAGGTTAAATGTGAAAGTTATGGAAATTTAACTATCTTCTACTAAGCCAGACCATTAAAAGATTTGCAAAAATATGTAAAATGATCTCTCATCAATATTTCATTTTGTTGTCTGTATATTATTTATGTTAACATTCTACAGTTTTATTATTTAATTAATCAAATAGGTTAATATTTCAGTTTAAATTTCTAGTATGATAAATATAGATAGTTATAACTCATATAAACATCAATATCCTAGCGACATAATAGCAGTCTTTATATAGGTGGGGAACTATTATGTGGAAGGATTAGACTTTTTTCTATTTGGTCTAATAGGGCAGAAATAATTCTAATGGGTGGATGCTACAAAATTTCAGATTTTTCTCAATATATAGAGAAACTTCCTAACAATTAAGGATGTCCAAAAGTAAAATGGGCTCTCTGGGTGAATAATTAGTTCCCCATCACCGAAGATCCTTTAAGCAGAAGGGCGATGGGATCTTGACAAGGGTATTGTAGAGGGGATTCAGTCTTTGACAAGGAGTCATCCTAGATGACCTCTTTGATCGCTTTCGACTCTGAAGCTCTGTAATTCAATAACTATTTACTGCAACCCTGACAAAAGGGCAGTGGGACATTTACAATTTATAATAAAGAATATAAAAGAGAAAATGCTAATTCTATGTTTTATTCAAACAAATTGCACTAAGCAAGATTTTGTGGCCATTTCAGTAAATAAATAGATATGCCAAGCTTATTTTCAAGGGGAATTAGGTGATTACCTCTTAGAAAATGTCACAACATTGCAATATCTTCTGCCTTTAAAACAAATACTCTAGTGGGGGTTTAAATAATGCAGTGCCCTTTGCTAAGATCATGAAAACAATTGCATTATTCAAGCAGAATACTGTGAATAAATGAGCTTTTCAAAATGTTTGTTAAGAAAGAAAATAAATATGTGCATGTATAATTACTTATCAGTATTTGGTAGATTACAGAGTTCCATGCATGTTGCTTAGCAATCTGAAAAGCTGATGAGCACTTTGAAAATAATCACAGAAAAAATCAATGAATAAACAGTCACAAAGGAAAGAATAACCAGAGGATACAGAAGAAAGGTAGGGAGAATCTTGCTTCATACTTCATGCTGGTCCACTACAGTGGGTATTTTTAACTTGTTTGTTTCCTAAACTTCTCTGGTCATCTGGGGAGGTTCATGGAAGCATTTGTGGCCTTTGTTCAAAACTGAAGGAAATGCTAAATTCCAAATAGAGTTTGAATGGAAATAAAGATGCAATTTGTATTCCATCCAAGTTCATAACTCCTTGAAATCTATCCATGGATCCAGAATAAGAATCACGGAACCACAGATTAATGGGATAATAAAGACCCCAAAAGTGTGAATATTGTGTTTCTTAAACTCCAGTTTCTTTGACTTTGCTCATGTTTCTATGTACCACATAAGTCTAACTCAGAGAAATTATTGAAAAGATTTGTATTATTGATCATTTTAGTTATTTTTTCCTTTTTTTAGGACTTTTAGTTATGTCCTTTTATTTAATTCTGGGTTTAGGATCAATGTTCAGTGTAGTTTATATTCTTTTTTTTAACATACTATAATTCATTTTTATTATTATTTAAAAATACATCTTTTCTTTCCATTCCAGTCCCATTGAAAAATAAAGAAAAATAAATTCTTGCAATAAATATACAAATTGTCACATTGGTCATGTCCAAAATTCAGACTGTAACCTGAGTCCATTACCTCTCTGTCAAGAGATGGGAGGAATGTTTCATCATAAGTCTTTAGAAATGACAATTGGTTGTTAAGTTGATCAGAATTCTTAAGTCTTACAAAGTTGTTTGTCTTTACAAAGTTATTTTATGAATTGTTCTGATTAAATTCATTTTATTCTTCCGTAAGTTTATAAAAGTCTTCATAGGTTTCTGCTGGGGGCCATCAAACCCACACTATCTGACATGTTCACATATAGAAACCAGAGTTGCAAAGCGACCCTCTGGAAAAAAGGAGACACCCATTCAGCACCCCTCTATGTGACATCTCCCACTAACTTCCCTTACTAATGGAATTGCTATGATTGTTGTTCTCTCCCCAGTTTCAGGAGAAATAATATGAGAGCAAATACTTGCAGGATTAATACATATGTCTCGCTTTTAATCCCCCCAGAACACTACCCCAAAAATCCACCCCAAAGATCATATTCACAGAATTAAAACCTAAAGAATTTTATGTACCCACTACCCCCTTCCTTTCTCTCTTTCTTAGACTTAACTCTCTAGCAGGATCACATCCAGGTTCTCCACCCCCCACCCATTACAAACCAGAGATGACAGAGATGACATCAATCACCCTTTAGGTACAGTCTGGAACATCACACTCCACTAACTTGTTTTGTTTATTGAAACCCAGCAACACCTCCAAGTAACACAGAAAAATGAAACCGGGAAATTTGAAAAATCTGGGTTGTATTAAAGTTGCCCTTTAGCCCTGCACCCAGCAGCAAATATTTTTTGTTACTTATCTCCTAAGTAATTCTGATTGATTATGAAAGCAACAATGATTCTCTTAGCTGGTCATCCCACAGGTCAGTGGAAACTGACCCCTGGTTACCTTGCCTGTGTCATTTATCTCTAGCAAACTTTGTTTTGTTGTAGCAACTTGGTATGCAAGATAATCATAGAATGTTAATTAAATGATTCATTAAAAATTAATGTGTGACATATCCAATTTTCTGCAAGAAATCTTGTATGTTGAAAAATGAGACTGTGTGGCAAGAAAAAATGTAACCACTGGGTATAAAAATAAGACAGATTCTGTGCCAAGTGGAGCAGCTTCTTGTCACACCTGTGCAACAGTTCTGAAACATCCAAGCTGTCTCCCATCTCATTATTCTGCCTAAGTTGTCACACCTACTCAGAAGGAACACTCGACTTCACAGTCTGCTGGTTGGCTCTCAAAAGGTTTCTCTGAAACAATCCCCTTAATTTCTTATAGCACAATAGTATTCCATTATATTTATATGCGATAATTAAATTATTCTACAGTTGATGAACTTCCATTTCATTTCCAGTTATCTGCCACCACAAAAAGAGCTGTTATAAGTATTTTTGTACATATTTTGCATGTAAATATTTTGTACACATAGATCCTTTTCCTCCTTATTTAATCTAGTGATGATACCTCTGGGCCAAAGGGTATGCACAATTTCATACCTTTTGGAACATAGTCCTAAATTTTAGTATCTGTTTTGCCACAACCCATCTAGAATTCATTATTTTCCTTTTTTGTAAGTTGTACAAAGTTGATTTATATGAGCTAGAACTACAGTTGCTTTAATTTTAATTCATCTAATTATTAACAATTTAGTGAATTTTAATATACAAATTAGTAACTTGTATTTCTTCTTCTGAAAAATGTCTATTTATATCCTTTGAACATTTGTTAATTAGGAAATAGCTTATTCTTATAAATTTGAATTAGATTCTTATATATCTTAGAAATGAGATTTATCAGAAAAACTTGCTGTAAAGATGTTTTCCAAGTTATATAATTCCCTCTAATGTTGACTACTTGTTCATGGAAAAACTTTAAAAAATGTTTATAAAATCAAAATTGTCTATTTAATCTTCTGTTATCTCTGACTTTCATTATGTTGGCTCAGTCTGCCCACAAATAATATTTCTCCAGTTCGGTAAATCTATATTTGTGTAAAGAATATTTTGTAGTTATATTTACATAGTTCTTATGTGTCTCTTGACAGATTGACACCCAAGTGTTGTACATTTCATAATTGTTTTAAATGGAATTTCTCTATCCTTCCTTGGTTTGGCTGCCAATGCAGAGAAATGCAGACGACTTAGGTCAGTTTACTTTCTGCTCTACAATTTTGTTTAATCTATTACTTGTCATATTTAATGTTTAGTTTATTCTTTAGGATTTCCTAGGCAAACAATTATATTATTATTAAAAAGTCATCAATTTATTTCCACTTTGCCTATATTTTCTACTTTATTCAATTTGTCTTACATAATTGCTATGATTAATGTCTCTAGTACTATATCAAATAGTAATGGTGAAAATGGACAAGTCTTACTTTCCTCTTGATCTTATTGGAGAGGCTTCTAGTTTAAGATATAATTCTGGTTCTTGGATTTAGCTACATATTTTTTATTATGTGTATTATATATTATTACTTATATTAATATTATTTATTAAAGAAAAACTATGTTTCCTTAGAGTCTAGAGTCTTACAGAATTGAGATTTTAGAAAGAGTCCTCTGTTTTCTGTTTTTTTTTAAAACAAGGATGAATGTTGTATCTTATCAAAAGTTTTTTTGCATCTATTATCCTATGATTTTTATGTTTTTTGTTGTTAATATATTCTATTATATTGATAGTTCTAAAAAGAACTGGATAGGGCCTCTTCTTGTCCTGTATTTTTTTCAAATGACTTATTTTTGTCTCCCCTCACCCTCTAAGCCCTCTTTTCTTCCAAATTGCCCTATTATTGTCAAGGATACCATTATTCTCCCAAATACCCAGACTCATGACCTAATAGTCATCTTCAACTACTCATTCTCTCTTGCCTCCTCCTCCTCCTATTGATTCTATTTTTGTAACATTTCTAATATATATATATATATATGTATATATATATATATTCTAATATAGGCAGATAGCCTCACACCTGGACCATTAAAAAATCTTCTGGTTGGTTCTCTCTGCTTCAAGTCTCCCCACTCCAATTCATCTGCAGCTCAAGTGTCAAACTGATTTTACTAAAGTACAAATTTGACCACATCAATTCTTCCCTCTCATTTTTAACCCAAGGAGCTTGTTATTACTTTTAGGATCAAATAGAATATGTTTCATTGCCTTCTAAAACCATTATCACTTGGCCCCTTCTCAGCTATCCAGTCCTTTTATCCCTCATTCCTTCCCATCCATGTACACTATAATCTAATGAGAGTGGATTCTCCTTACGAAAAATACTCTACTGACCCACTTCAGGCATTTTCACTAATTATCACCCATGCCTAGAATTCTCTCCACTCTCACATCTTCCTCTTGGACATTCTGGCTTCCTTTAAATCTAAGCTAAAGTTTTACCATGTATGTGAATATTTTCCAGTCTCTCTTCATCTATTAATATATAATCATGTGGTTTTTCTTGATGTTTAGTGCTTCTGAGGATATCTCTAATTTGTATTATACTGTATAATAATGTATATAATTTCATTTGGATAGTTTTACTCTTATCTCTCTCATCAGACTATAAGTTCTTTGAGAGTTAAGACTATTCTTTGCTGTTTTTTTATTTGTATTGTTAGTTTTAGCACAAATATAGTAACTATATACAAAGTAATGGTGGAAAAAACAACTAATAAGAGAATCCATTGTTCTTTAAATATTGATCTAATTCTGCTTTTTTTTCTACTAAAAGATCTCTTATAGTTTGTCCAATTTCTTTGTTCTGAGATTATGTTATTCAAGACTGATTTCTTGTCCCTTTAAACTTCCCATTTTATAGTTTTGCAAATATTCAGCTATTTCATTTATATTATCAGTTTTATTGACATAATTGAACAACATATTTTCTAATTATCTCCTTAATTTCTTTAATAATCTGTTAATTATTTTTCATTTTTGATACTCATAATTTGGTTTTCTTCTTTGTTCTTAATAATAATCAAATAAGTTAATGGTTTATTATTTTTATTTTTAAAATTTAGTCCCCAGTTTAATTTATTAATTTAGTGTTTTCATGTTTTATTTTTTAAACATATTTTATTTTTAAGAATTCTTTTTTTAGTTTAACATCCAGCTTGTTGATTTATCTGAAATTGATTTATGTTTTTAGATAAATAAATTTTTCCTAAGACTACTTTGGCTATATATTCAAATTTTTGCTACATCATCCCATTTTGTCTTTATCCTTAATGAAAATGTTTAAGTTTTCTAGGATTTGTTTTTTAAACAATGAATTTTTTAGAATTAAATTATATAGTTTCTAATGAATGAAATTATTTCTTCAGAAGCCCTTTAGTGAATATAATTTTATATCATTGTGGCCCATAAAATATATATTTAATAGTTCTGTATTTGTGAGACTTTTAAAAGCACCACATGCAGCTGGTGTATAGGTTTATTTTTGGCCATGGATTTTGGATATTCCAAATGATTCTTAAACATCTTTCCTTGATATGTTTCCCTTGACTTATTTTATAATATACAGATATATTTTCTTCTATTTTATTTTCAGATTTTTTACTTTATTTTGATATTTCTTAATGCCACACGGATTCATTAAATTATATTTGATTCATTCTGACTTTTAAAGAAGCTGTTGCTTGCTAATTTTTGGACTATTGTGTTTAGCTATTAATTTTCTTTCCAATACTTGCTTCCATGGGTCTCATTTCTTTGGCAGCTAGCAGAATAGTGGATACAGCACTGATCCTGGAGTCAGGACAACCAGTTCAAATCTGATTGCAGATAGTTACTATGCAACCCTGGACAAGTCACTTAACTTCTGTTTGCTTCAGTTTCCCCAATTATAAAATGAGGAGAATAATAGTACCTACCTTCCAGGGTCGCTGTGAGAATCAAATGAAACAATATTTGTAAAAATGCTTAGCACAGCATCTGCCTGGCATATAATAGGTAAGACAAAAATGCTTTCCCTGCATCCCTTTCTCTCCTCACATAACTTTCATTGCTTTCATCTTATTTATAAAATCATTTAAACTATGTTTTTAAACCCCTACCTTCCATCTTAGACATAATACTGTGTATTAGTTCTAAAGCAGAAGAGCAGAAGGGCCAGGCAATGGGGATTAAGTGACTTGCCCAGGGTCACACAGCTAGGAAGTGTCTGAATCCAGGTTTGAATGTAGGACCTCCTATTTCTAGGCCTGACTCTCAATCCACAGAGCCACCCAGCTGTCCCCTCCCACCCCACATTTAAACTTTTTACATGGTATTCTATTTTTCTAGAGATGCCAGTTGAATTTGTGCTCAATTTGTGTTTTTCTTCGAAGGTTGTTTGTAGATATTTTGAAGTTATCATTTTCTTCTTTCAGCATAATAACTTTATTGTAGAATTCTTTTTATTGTTGTTTCCTTATTTCTCCAGCCTTACTTTCTGATTTGTGAATTTCAATTATTAAGTTCTTTGATCTTCTGGAGAGATTATCTGGGCCTGGGCCTTGCTTGTTCCTATTTTGTATAATCTTGGGTTCTGCTTCTGCTTTCTTTGGTTTTTGGGTATTCTGCTATTCCTGCATTCCAGGGACAGTTCAGACTAGGAACACATCACCTTTCAGTGCACTGAGGTGGTTTCACCTGGGTAGAGTGGGATCATTGCCTTCCTGGGGTCAGCTCTGGAAGCTCCTAATCTACAGGGTCCTGAGCTTTTCCTTGGTTGAAGCTCCAGGAAATGATGGCCATTGTGTTATCTCTTTTCCTTCTTTATCATCCACAAATTTAATCAGTATCACATCTACCCTCCATTCATATCCCTTCAAATTATTGACCACAATTTTTTAACAGAATAGGGTCAAGAATAGAAGTCTCTAGCTTTCATTCCCCAGAGCACCTCAAATAAGATGTCATAAAGTCAATTAGCAACTATTTGGGGGCCAAATCAGTAAAACACATCAGATATTCCTTCTATCTGTACTGTCATTTGCTCCATATGTACCAATTTTGACCATAAGAGTGCAATAAAAGATTTGTCATCTGATTCCTTACTGAAATCCAGCTATTCACTGACCCTTGTGTTCCTATAAAGAATTTAATGTGATGTGATTTTTTTAATAATGAAATCAGGCCAATTCAATAACCATCTTTTCCTTATATAAATGTTTACAAATTAGCTCTTTAATAATGTGTTCTTGAATTTTATCAGGAATCAACATAAGGCAACACCTGAGAACTTGAAGTATAAAAAGCATCCTTTTTTGAAAAACTGAGTCATTTTGTCTGCTTCCAGTTTTAAAATAACTCTGCTGATCTTTTCCAAAAGGAATTCAACGATAATGTTCCCAAGATTCTGGGGTGTCAATAATAGAAATCAAGCCATCTGTAGTCATTGAAGCCAACTAGGTTCTCTTACCATTTCCTGAATTATCTTGAGTTTCAATCCATCATTAGAGATTTATTTTATCCTTCTTAGACTGAAATTAATTCTTTGTTAGAGAATGAAAGAAAATAGTTCAGCTTTACCTTCCTGTACTACTGTATTAGGTGGTATTTCTTTAAATAGTCTGTGGCACTATAAGATTGCTGGGCAACCCTACAGACCAATAGGATGTTGAGGACTCAGACTCTGCCTGCCTCTGGCCTCTCCCTCCCACTTTCAGTTAGGTTTCAGATGGGGTTCAACTGAAGTTCAGTAATGAGTATGTTGTCTGATTTTGTTTGATATATAACTCACTCACGCTTTACTTATTGGAATAAGGGTTTATTTAAGAGAGGGTAGGAAGGGTATTTGGATGGGAGAGAGGGCTTAGGGTTTCCCTGATCTTGAGTAGTCTTAACCAGAGAATAAAATTATAAGTCCTAGATGAAGATAGTGCTAACAGGATTGGGGATCTTTGAATTCTTCTAGAAAGGAGAGTCAATAACATTCAAGGGCCAAAGGAAAAGTCAGTAACTTCCAGATATCAGGAGAGGAAAGATTCAGCAGTCTTTAGATGCCAAGAGCCAAGAGATAAAGAACCAAAACTTCCAGGCAGTTTAGATCTCATTTAACTGCTTCTTTCCGGTGACATTCTCTTCCAGAATGCTCCTTGATTGGCAGCTCTGAAAACTTGCACCTCCTTGCCTCTGTTTGGAAGCTTTCCTCCATTTTACTTTTCCACACTACCCAAGCCCAATCTGCCCCTTCTTTGATCTTCCTATTTCTTTCAACATTGCTATTTTTCTATTCTTTATTACAAACAGCAACTCCTCATAGCTTAGCCTTCCCTACACCATTCTTAATAAACTATGTCCAACTTTTATGTTTGTTCTCAGTCATTTACCCTCAGGTCCATCACTTTGATAGGTTCTTTTAAAAATTTTATTTATTCAGATGTTTGTTACATCAAAATATCCAGGTAACTCCCTCCCTCTCCTTCCTTTTATTCTTATTATAGAAGGCACCCTTTGACAAAAATATATATTGAAATATTGGGGTACACTGAGGTGTATGGGATACCTCGGTTTCTCTCAGTAAATTAAGGCTGATAGGCCTTATCTACTGTGTCCAGTACACAAACCAGGCCTCCAAGCAGTTGTTGGTATAAAAGATAAATGATTTATTAATAAAACAAAAGGATAGCAAGGGAGGATTAAGGAATGAGGTTTCCCTAACCACTATGATTTCTCACTTCCCTCTCCCTCTAAGTTCCCCACATGAGGAAGTCTGTTTTTCTTGAAGCTCCCTAAGTCCTTCCTTTCTCTGGCTAATTTCCCAAGCCCTCTACACCTGCCTGACTATAAAATCCTCCCTGTTTGGTTTCTCAAGAGATAAGTTATCCAAGATGAAACAGGGATGACTCTAGATGTTTGAGTCAACCCAGCTGGGACAGGCCCTGAGGTTGACCTTAGGCCTCAACCATCAATTGCCCCTTGACAATGTGAATTTTAAAAGTCTCCATCTTGGTCTAGCACCCAAAAATTGTGCACACCCACACTACACGGGCATGTGATAGTCAATGACAAATCAAAAATAACTAACTGCCCACCTGGGCTGCCTAAGCCAAGCTAGAGCCACCATTGGCACTTGGTGAGGCACAGGAAGTGAGGTAGGGAACAGCCTCTGGAATTTTCTGACTTCCTGTGGAGAGAGCTAGACATGAGTTCCTGTCAGGAGTTTGGACAGGGAGGAGGCCTGCAGACAGCTTCCCTTCAGACTGGTCATGTGAGTGGCCCTTTGGGCCTAAACTCCCTCTGCCTTGGTCAAAGGTTGAGTAACCCCTTTCCCTTTTCTCCTCTCTCCTTCTCTCCCTCTCCTTTTCCCTACTCCCATTGTGATTAAACCTCCATAGACTCCATTCTGACTTGAGTGTTTCATTTTAGGAATTTCATAAGTAAATTCCTTGGCGGCCAATGTTCAATATTATAACAATCTTAAAAGGTGAAATTTTCACCACCACAACAACAAGGTTCTCTGTCAGGTTTTGATATTACACAAGATCTTCTTAGATGTCTTTCTTCTTGTGAGAAAAGGTACTTTCAAGAAAAGTCCAAAGGTTTCCCCTCTCTCACTGCTAGACTTGGTATGCAGGATCAGCAGAGCTTGGCTTCCCTCTCTTTCCTCTCTGTTCTAAGAGAGCAAGCAGTTGGTCAGTGCTCCTTAAAATCCTCCTTCTAACCTCTAGAATATCTTATCTCAGAGTTCCTGGCATGCGGTTAGTCCAAACTCTGCACCAACCTCTCACTATACTTATTTTATTTCTTATCCCTGTAATCTTTACCATTACACTTCCTTCCTTCCTTCCTTCCTTCCTTCCTTCCTTCCTTCCTTCCTTCCTTCCTTCCTTCCTTCCTTCCTTCCTTCCTTCCTTCCTTCCTTCTTTCTTCTTTCTTTCTTTCTTTCTTTCTTTCTTTCTTTCTTTCTTTCTTTCTTTCTTTCTTTCTTTCTTTCTTTCTTTCTTTCTTTCTTTCTTTCTTTCTTTCTTTCTTTCTTTCTTTCTTTCTTTCTTTCTTTCTTTCTTTCTTTCTTTCTTCCTTCCTTCCTTCCTTCCTTCCTTCCTTCCTTCCTTTCTTTCTTTCTTTCTTTCTTTCTTTCTTTCTTTCTTTCTTTCTTTCTTTCTTTCTTTCTTTCTTTCTTTCTTTCTTTCTTTCTTTCTTTCTTTCTTTCTTTCTTTCTTTCTTTCTTTCTTTCTTTCTTCTTTCTTTCTTTCTTTCTTTCTTTCCTTCTTTCCTTCTTTCCTTCTTTCCTTCTTTCCTTCTTTCTTTCCTTCTTTCCTTCTTTCCTTCTTTCTTTCCTTCCTTTTTTCTTTCTTTTCTTCCTTCCTTCTTTTTTTGTCTTTCATAATCACAGTCTTCCTTCAAGGATCTGTTCATGTGGCACCTTCTATTTGAAATTTTCATCCCTCAATTCCCTCAAGAGTTAGTACTGTAGGGAACAACTAGGTGGCTTAGTGGATTAAGAACCAGGTCTAGAGATGGGAGGTCCTAATTTCAAATCTGGTTTCAGACACTTCCTAGCTGTGTGACCCTGGGCAACTTACTTGATCCCCATTGGCTAACCCAAATACTGAGTATTGATTCCAAGATGGAAGGTAAGGGTTTTATTTTAAAAAAAAAGAGTTAATGCTGTATCCCTTCTCTGTTTTATGTATGAATGGTATAAGCTCCTAGGGGAACATGACAATGAAACACTCAATGATTTAAGGAAAGTGATGGAAAGGACAAGAAATGCTTCATTTTGGTCTTTGTATCCTTGATGTCTGGTTCTATATCTTACATAGAGAAGGTGGATGTTTTAATTCCTCTGCAGGCTGCACTTTGACTCATTCCCACAGGACTTCATCCACCAAACCATAGAGTCCTCTTCACCCTGGAAGTGCACTTCTCTTCAGGAATACTTCTTACAGTGGAGGCATTCTTCATTCTTAGGGTTTTACTTTCTGATTCACTGGTTCCTTCCTAAACTTCTAATTTAAGGAGGAAGCTTGGCCCAAAGATATCGTCATCCCTATCTAGACTGCACTGCTGACTTATCTCTAAAGGACTTTCTCTATCATGACCGACTTTTCCCTCTTTCCACTTTCCACTCAATTTAATTTGTTGTCTTCCCAAACTAAAATACTTGCTCTTTGAGGGCAGGGACTATCTTTCTGTTTCTATTTATATTCTCATTCATTGGGCCTGGCATATAATAAGCACTTAATAAATTGGGCCCTTTGAAGCCTTTCTACTTAAAATAGGATTTCTAGGTAATTAATAAGGAGGGAAGGCAGGGATGGAATTCTGAGCCAGGCTAAAGAAAGGGTAGAGGGTGGAAACACTGAGTAAAAACTTTAATTAGATGAGAGGAAAGGGCTTGATAGTAGAAGATGGTAGGGGAATGTGATGGCTTTAATGGAGTGAGGAAACTGCCGGAGGAATTATAGGAGATCAGAAAGATACAGAAGCATTTGAGATCTCAAACAAGGAAATTGGGGTGGTAGTGCAGAATTCTGTGGTGGTGCATGGCCCTGAAGTGTAATATTAAAATAAATTTAAATCCTAGTTCTACAAGTAGTTTGTTTTAAAGTTTTGTTGCTGTATTTTATTTTTATATAAAACATTTCCAAATCAACAGTATTTCCCTTCCTCCCTTCCAAGATTTTCTTTCATAACAAAGGACAATGGCAAATGATGTCTTCTCTAATAGGGGAAGGGAAGTTAATGTGAAGAATAAAGAAATTTAAATAAAAAAAATTATGAGATTCATTTACCACATCTATCAGTGTATTTTATCCTTAGCCTACTACTTCTTCAAGAAAAGGGGGGAATACATTTTCTTTTCTCTTCTTTAGGGTCAATGTAGTTGATTATTATAAGTATCTAGCTTTCAGTTCTATTTTATTATTCTCATTTACATTTTTATTGAATTTTCTTTATTATTGAATTTTTCAATTATTTATTTTAATATTCTTTTATTTTTAAATTTTGAGTTCCAAAATTTCCCCTTCTCTACCATCCCCTTTCTTCCCACTAAGAAAGAAACAATATATCAATTTTACATGTGAAATCATGCAAAACATATTTCCATATTAGGCATACTTCCGAAACAAAGAAAGAAACATAAAGTGAGATTATACTTCAATTTACACTTAGAATTCATCAATTTTTCTCTCTGGAAGTCGATAGCATTTTTTTTCCTCCTGAGTTCTTTCAAACTGTATGTATCATTGTATTGATCAGAGTCCATATCTTTCACACTTGATCATCATTACATTTCTGTTACTATGCACAATGATACCCTGGTTTTCTCACTTCGTTTTGCATCAGTTCATATAGATCTTGCTATATTTTTTCTGCCACTCCCTCATCATAACTTATAGCACAGTAGTATTTTTGTCACAATAATATGCCCCCACTTATTCATCCTTTCCTCAGTTGAAGAACATCTCAATCTATGTTATAGTCATCATCTATATTATTTTTCCAGTTTATTCTGTGAGTTCATATAGATGTCTTTATATTCCCCCAAATCCTTGTATTCTTTGTTCCTTATGGTGCAGAAAAATTCAAGTCTATCCTTATCCCACAGTATGTTTAACCATTTTTCAAATGATGTACTTTCTTTTCTTTCTTTCTTTTTTTTTACCAATTACATATAATAACAAATTTCCACACAAGTTTTCCTAAGTTATAAGATCAAACTTATCTTCCTCCCTTACCCCTTCTCTTACCCCTCCCAGTGTTGGCAGGGATTCACTTTAATTTCAATTCTTTAATGTCACAAAAATATCATGTAAACACCCAGGACCTTTCTGACTTCGACTTTCTTCAGACATATGTCCAGGGATGGGATCTTGGACAGCTAGATGGCATAGTAGTGCCAAATCTGGAGTCAGAATGACTGATCTTTTTCAGTTCAAATCTGACCTCAAACTCTAGCTGTGTGATCCTGGATAAGTGACTTAAACCTGTTTGCTTCAATTTCCTCATCTGTTAAATGAGCTGAGAAGGAAATGCAAACCACTCTGCCAAGAAAATCCAAAATGAGGTCACAAAGACTTGACTGGAAAAACAAACAAACAAACAAAAAACTTAACAACAAAAACAATCTGTGCTCTCTGAATCAAAAGGTTTAATTGCCCAAGTAGCATACTTTAAAAAGGTTCACTGTCCCCAGAAACCATATGTTCAATTCCCTGAGCTTCTCTTTTCTTGGTGGAATCCCTAGAACATAGTAAGCACTCTTTGGGCAATAGGGAGAGGGAGGGATAATTCGCTTCCCCCTACAAACACATCTAATCTTTCTCTAGAGATCACTTTGAGATGGATGACTGTGTTTCATGTGAGCAGTTCTAACTTTATCGGAAAATGGGTATGAAATTCTTGAAATTCACCAATATGCCATTTGAGCTTCTCCCACCCCAATTGCTGTTTTTTTTTCACTCTACACATGACATATTGATTTTCGGGGGGGGGGCTTTTTTGCATATTTTCCTCCCCCTACCTCAGTTCATTTAGACCCACCTCCCATCACTAAATGATACTGGATAATGAATGATATTGATGTTTTCAATAACAAAAAAAAAAGTGTCATGGACCAGATAAAATTACCTCTCCCAGTCCAAGAAAGTCCCTGCCATTTTAAATGAATTTTGAATAAAACACATGAAGAGTTGCTTCAATGGAAACAGCAGTCAAGGCAAGAGTAGGATCTGCAGCCATGGAAACAGGCATTAGGGAAAGAGAAGCTGCTGAAATAGTAGTGGGGGGGGGTGCATCATCTCACTCTCCTCCCACTCAACCCAGATCCATTACCTCACCCTCTAATTCTCTAGGTTTTCATGTTTGGACCATAATCTAGCAGCATGAATTCTTTCTTCTTGTATGTACTTGCTGCCCACCCTGTACAGAATTTAGTGGCATAAATATGAAAAAAAGTCAGTCTGAATCTTGAAGAACATTTAAGATGGATAACAACTGTTGCCACTAACTTTCCATTACTTATGGCAATCAGAGCCAACATGGATATGGGCCATGGAAATTAAATGCATCAACAATCCTAAAACATTCAAGGTTCTTTAGGTTATTTTAGCATTCCTCTTAAAGCCTAACTTTTATGAGAACTGCGAAGAAGAGATAATATTTTCTCCACCTTTGGCCTCTTTCTGTTTGTGATCTACTGAGACAATTCATAAGCAAGGAGATGATCTGAAGTCTGGTAGGTCATGGGAGAAGTGGCCACAATAGCCCTGACTGCTGATCAAGTCACTCTCAGGTTTTCAGAAACTGATTATTCATTTCATCATGGTTAAAAAACTTTAATTGATTGTCTTTTTTTAAAAAATCCTTACCTTCTGTTTTAGTATTAATTCCAAGACAGAAGAGTGGAAAGGGCTAGGCAATGAGGGTTAACTGACTTGCCCAGGATCACACAGTATATGTATATATATGTATATATATATATATATATATATATATATATATATATATATATATAAAGAGAGAGAGAGAGAGAGAGAGAGAGAGAGAGAGAGAGAGAGAGAGAGAGAGAGAGAGAGAGAGAGAGAGAGATGGAAATAAGTATAGAGAGATAGAGATAGAGATAGGTATTTAAATCTTATTATCTACCTTTTTCTGTCTGCTTAGATTGTGTTGTCCTTTGTGTACTTTAAGATCTAGTTACTGTGATCTACTTGCTTTTCCTCACCCAGGATACGATGTCCCCTGACTCAGTTTCTGCACGCCCTCTGTCCTCCATGCCTGGAACACTTTCTCCATACTTCCTCCCCTTAACTTCCCTGCCTTCCTTCAAGACTCAGCTCAAATTCTCATACATATATATATATATATATATATATATATATATATACACACACACACACATATGGGATATTTTACCTGTCCCCTGTCCTCTTTGCTCAAATGTTTCCTCAGAAATCAGCTTCCTTGTACTTTGTTTATATCTTTTAAGTGCATTTGTTGTTGTTTAGCCATTTTTCAGTCATGTCTGACTCTTTGTGACTCCATGATGAGGGTTTTTTGACTGGTTTGTCATTTCCTTCTTTATGTATGAACATAATTACTTCCATAGATTCTGTTCCATTAGTTTGTGAGCTGTGGAGAAGCTAGATGACTCAATGAATAGAATGCCAGGCCTGGAGATGGAGGCTCTAGGTTCAAATCAGGCGTAGACACTTCCTAACTCTGTGACCTTAGCAAGTCACTTAACCCCAGTTGCCCAGCCTTACTGCTTTTCTGCCTTGGAACTAATAACTAATATAGATTCTAAGGCAAAAGGGAAGAGTTTAAAAGAATAAAAGAATATAAGCTGCTTGAAGGCAGCACCCACATTTTTCTGTGTTTTGTATGCTCAGCATTTAGCCTACTTCCTGGCACACAGGAAATGCTGAATAAATTATTATTGATCTACTGATAAACTAATTGTAACAGGCAACTGTGGCATGATAATTTCATCCTCTTTGGAAACAGGTAATCAAGCCATTGCTAATTACTGAGATCTCCTTTTAAATCACACCAATTGTACATTTCACCTGCTCTTCAATATAAAGAGCAATTCACAAGGTTTAAGGACTACTATGTCCCTCTTCTATCCCCACTACTATTAACTCCTTTTTATCCTGCCCATGTAATTCAAAATACTCCTCTTTTTTATTATATTATGTTACCACATCCCACCAAATAGAACATAATAGAATTTTGGAGCTCAAGTGGGATTTTAGAAGACATAAAATCCAATTTTCTCAATTTAGAGAGAAGGCAATTAGTAGGCCAAGAGATTAAGGGAAGCATTAATGTGAGAGAAAGAGATCAAGAAGAGAGAGAGGAAGAGAGTGAGAGAGGAAGAGAGAGAGAGAGAGAGAGAGAGAGAGAGAGAGAGAGAGAGAGAGAGAGAGAGAGAGAGAGAGAGAGAATTTATTAAATGCTTATTATGTGGTGTCCAGTACTATGCTAAAGGGTCCTATATACCAATATAAGCATGCAGATAATCCCTGCCCTAGAGGAGCTTACATTCTAATGGGAAAATACAATACTTAAAGAGGGACTTGAAAAAGGAGAAGGGCAGATTATTCTGGGCACTATGTACATCCTGGTAAAAGTCATAATGCTTGGAGGTTGACCATTATGTTCGAGGAGGAAAGGGGCAGTTAAGAGAGGGTTTTAAATTCCAGAGGGCCATATTTGATCCCGGTGTTAATAGAGAGCCATTGCTGCACACTGAGCAGGAGGATGGCAATATTAGTAAAGGGACTTTAGAAAGGTCACATTGGCATCGAAGTAGATGTTAGACAGGAGTGGAAAAGTAATCAGTTGGAAGACTGTTTAGACAAGAGGTAATGAGGTCCTGAACCACTATTATAGCTACATGAGTGGAAAGAAAGGGATAGGTAGGAAATATGTTGTGAAGGGAGAAAAGTGCAAGGTTGGGCAAAGGGTTAGATATGTGGGGTGAATGAGTGCAAAGAAGTGAGGATAACACCATAGCTGGGAGTCTGAGTGACCTGGAGAATAATAGTATCTGCAATAGTAACAGAGAAGTTAAGAAAGTAGGAAGAGGGTTTTGAGGAAAAGATGAGTTCTTGTTTGAGATACCTATGGGAATCCAGGGCAGCTAGGTGTTACAGTGGATAGAACACTGCTCTTGGAGTCAGGAAGACTCATCTTCCTGAATTAAAATCTGGCCTCAGATATTTACAAGCTATGTGACTCTCAGCAAGTCACCTAACCCTATTTGCCTCAGTTTCTTCATCTGTAAAATGAATTGGAAAAGGAAGTGGCAAATTGCTTCAGTATCTATTTCAAGAAAATCTCAATGAAGGTTACAAAGAGTTGGACACAACTGAAGATAACTGAACAGATGAGAATACAGTTAAAATGTCCAAGAAGGAGGTGGAAATGTATGATAATAATTCAGGAGCAAGACTATGGGAGAAAAAAATCTGGGAATCATCATAGATGTCGCATTCCATTCACTTTCTGAAAGTCACTCAATCTACCTTTTTTTTTTCTGAAGACACCCCATTTCCTAATTTTTTAAAGGTTTGCAGCTATTTCATCCATATCTTATGACACAATTGCCATAGTTTTTTGTCTCCATAGTCCCCATTAACAACAGACTCTTCTCCATTCAGAGTTATTGTATCCTGCACAGACCCTCGTTGCTATCTTCTGTGTGTCTCCAACTCACTTTCCCTTCTTGCCATGGAATCCTATAACTGACTCTGAATTTTTCCCTGTCCAATGCTTGCTCAGTTTTTCAAGCCTGATCTAGTTCTTTGGCTTTCAAAATATTCATCTCCAGTCTACTTCAACCACCCCTGGGAGCCATCATACCTCACACTCCCCACTCTTCACCACACTGAGATCAATGCTGGAATAATGCCATCTCCTGTGTGAAAAACATAGAGGAAGCCAGTTCATTTGGATCAAAGAGGGTGAAAGAGGAGGACTGTCTAGTGAGGCCAGAAAAGGTCAGACTATGATGGGATTTAAAAGTAAAGTTGAAGAGATTGTAATATTTTATCCTAAAGACCAATAAGATGGAGAAAGTAATCATATGATAAGATCTGTGCTTAGTGGTAACAGTTTGGAGGCAAACTAGAGTGAGAAGAGATGATCAGTTAGATCAACAAACTTCACCAATTAGGAGACGGTTGCTATAATCCAAGTGAGAAGTGATGAGGATTGTAGTGGAACTAAGGTAGAAGCTAAGTGACTAGAAAGAATCTTATACGAGTTGTGCTATAGAGAAAGAATAGCAAGATTTGGGCCATTTGTTAGATATGTGAGGTAGGGAAGAATGAAGAATCCAGGATAATGGTTTGATTTCATATTTTGGAGGCTAGAAAAATGGTGATGCCTTCGATAAAAGTAAGGATATTTGGCAAAAAGGAAAAGATAATTAAAGATAATGGTTAGGTTTTTAAAAACGCTAAATAATGGGTTCTCTACTTTCTATAACTGTAAAATCCTACTTATCACATTTTTTCTTTTTTAAAATTAAGTTTATTTAATTAATTAATTTAGAATATTTTTTCATGGTTACATGATTCATATTCTATTCTTCCCCTCCTTTCCCCCCTCCCTTGCCAATGAGCATTTCCACTGGGTTTTACATGTGCCATTGATCTAAACCTATTTCCATATTATTAATATTTGCAATAGGATGTACTTATCACATTTTTAATTAGGTTGTATGCCAAAATATTCATAGACTTAATGCTATTCTAAATATTATAGATTTCAATTACAAGAATTGGATTTTTTTTAGCTTCAGGATATTTCTACTTCAGTAGGAATGAAGGGGTAGCTGGTTGGCTCAATGGATTAAGAGTCAGGCCCAGAAATGGGAGATCCTCGGTTCAAATCTGCCCTCAGGCACTTTCTAGCTGTGTGACTCTAGACAAGTCACTTAACCCCCACTGCCTTGGAACCAATACACAGTATTGATTCTAAGACAGAAGGTAAGAGTTTTTTTTTTTAAAGAAAATAGGAAAACATAGAAGCTTTTGGTATGATCATAACATCTTAGATTTGGAGTATACTTGAGAGGATATCTTTGCTCACCCATATATGAACAAGAGAATCTCCTTTAAATGCATTGCCAACAAATTGTTATCCAAACTCTAATTGAATACTTCAGATGAGTTGGAACTCATTCCTCTCCTGAGACATTCTGTTTCACTTTTGGCTAAGTCTGAGTCCTGAAAAGATTTCTTTACATTTCTTCTCTACAATTTTCACACATATTTCTTAATTCTTCTCTCTGGACCAAAATGAACCATTTAAATCCCATTTCTTTGTGTTTTTCTTACCATTCCTCACTAACAGGGTATAAGTTTTCTTCTTTCTAGCAGCTAAGGGTATATATCTGTAGTCTTCAGACATTTTAAGTTCTAGCTACACCAACTTACTTGTGCATACACAGGCAATTTCTAGAAATCATATTTCTTTAACCTTTAACAAATCTTGTTTCCCCAAGCTCTGTGTAAAAATCTAAGGATAGGAATATTGAAGTAGTATCAAAACTTTCTTAAATCATGTGCCCCTATTACAACTGATCTCTCAAATCTTGCTTTCCATTTTCAACATGGCTCTAAAGAATATAATCGATATTCAAATACACTTAACTTAATGAAGCAAAATTACATTAAAATTTTTAATGAAAATTATTAATAAATTTATCTACAAGTGTCCAGTCCTACCTTACCCTCCCTGTATCACAGAAGGCATAATCCAGGAGATAGACATGTTCTTACAAATTAATTCTTTCATATTTCCACCTTTCAGTTCACTCTCTGGAGGTAACATTCACCATTTATTCTTTCAGTATTAATTCTGTAGCTTTGTATGGCATTCTCTTGCTTCTACTCACTTCTCTGTTCTTTATCCCATGTAGTTCTTTCCAAGTTTTTTTTTAAATTAGCCTGCTCATCATTTATTATGGTGCAATAGCATTCCATCACAATCATTTACTATAATTTGTTTATCTATTCCCCAATTGAAGGACATCCCGTCAATGTCCAATTCTTTGCGTCCACAAAGAGAGTAAAGAGTAAATATTTTGGAACATAGAGGTTCTTTTCCTTTTTCCTTTATCTTTTTGGGAAACAGACCTGACAATGG
This sequence comes from Monodelphis domestica, assembly GCF_027887165.1. Lineage (NCBI taxonomy): Eukaryota > Metazoa > Chordata > Mammalia > Didelphimorphia > Didelphidae > Monodelphis > Monodelphis domestica. The sequence continues at coordinate 326,683,520 of NC_077230.1, read as the reverse complement.
TATTCCTGGATGATAATAGTTAAGTTTTGAAGATGTTGAGTTTGAGGTGTCTCTGAGATATACATTTTGAAATTTCTAACAGGTGATGGATGATGCGACTGAAGTTCAGGGCAGATTTTAGGACAGGACCTATTTTTTTCCTCCTCTCTCACTTTGACCCCAATTTATCTTTCCAACTTTCACATACATTAACATTGAAGCCAAGTTGAATTATTTGCTATTCCATGAATTTGCTTTCCCATCTCCTTTGCCCATGCTTCTCCATTGACCTGAAATATCCCATCAACTCATACTTGAATCTCTTGAATTCCTTAAAAATCCAGTCAAATCACATATAATATATCTAGAAATGGAAGTTCTTCAGAGGTCATTTGGTCAAAAGTCTTTGTTATACATTTGATCAGTGTGAGACTCAGAGATTTAAGTGACTTACCTAAGGTTGCACAGGTACATAGCAAGGAGCCCAATCACCCTTCAAGTTCAGGTTGTCAAACAGGTTTTTTTTCAAAAGTCTCTTCTCTGGGGAGATAAAACCTTTCTTAAAGGATAAATAAGGTTTTCATCATCTTAAACATTTTATAGTTCCTTGTAAAAAGAGAAGGAATGATGTTAACATTTACTTTTTGTAAGATTTGTAAGATTGCACAACCTTAATTACCATGCAATTATTATTTCTCAGATGATTTCAAATGGAATTTTTGGGCAGCCATTCTGGTCTCCTTTGTGTTTATTTTCAGAAGTACTACAGAAAGGGAGATTGTATGAAACATACCCCAAGCAAAGTCATTGACAGCTGGCTGGGCATTTTCAGCAGCCTATAGAGGTATTATAGTATTATAGTTGGAGTTGATGGTAGAATAATTCTTCCTGTCATTGTGGTTTATCCATTTGTTGATAGCAACAACTAGAATTTATATAGTAATTTTGGGGTTTGCAAAGTGCTTTAGAAGTTATGTTACTTGATTTTCACAGCAACCTTGTGAGGTAGGAGCTATTATTATTTTCACTTTTTAGGTGAGGAAACTGAAATTGAGAGGGGGTTCATGACTTGTCCAGGGTCACACAGCATCTAAGTATCTGAGGCAGGATTCAGATTCAGGTCTTCCTGGTTCCCTAGCAAAAGCTCTGTCCAATGGGCCATCACCAAATGTATTTCATGCTGTGTTTTTGAAATATCTCATTAACATGACATGAAGACTGCCCAATGGAACTCTTAGAATTAAGTTCCAGATATTCAAATAAGGTAGATTGAGGGAAGGAGGAGGGGTAGAATCTGTGTAAGCTATATTATTGTTGTTTACTCATGTCCAACTCTTTGTGGGGGTTTCTTGGCAAAGACACTAGTGGTTTGTCATTTCCTTCTCCAGCTTGTTTTACAGATAAAGAAAACAAGACAAACAAGGCTAAGTGATTTGCCCACGGTCATGAAGCTAGTAATTGTCTGGGAACAGATTTGAACTTAAGTCTTTCTGACTCCAAGCCAGGTACTCTATCCATTGCACCAAGTTACTACTGATTAGATGGCAAATTGCTTAGGTTAGGTACCCCAAAATGGAAGTCGCTTAAAATTCAGGATGATTTTGGTCAGAACACCCCAAACCTAAATTCAACTGAATATATAAAGTAAACTATTTTTTTTAACCTTCTGGGCTGGCTATGAATTATCTTGATAAATGCCTCCCTCTATTTTCTATCTGTGCACATAGGCTAAGGTGCATATGAATACATTTTGACAGCTAAAGCAAGATTTCAAAGAACAAGAAAATAAAGCCAAGAATATGTGGGGGTTTGTCTTTTATTTACCAAATTCTAAAGAAATGCTGTTATACTAAACCTGAAGTGTATTTTTAATCAAAAGATTAAACATTCCCACCTACATTTAAGGCCATTCTTAGAGCACTGTTTGTGGTGCTGATGAGAATTACCTCCTTGATGCTATTTGCTAAGCTTCATAACCCACGGGGGCACTCTCCTAATCATTTATCTTTTATTTCCTCTGCAAACATTCGAAACAACAACATTTTAAAAAAAAGCAAAAAGAAAAGAGTTTACTTTTCTAAGGAGGTTTTGTTTGAAAAGATTCTGGGGAAAAATTACAGGAGAAAGAGTTATTGCTTTATTTTCTTGGTTAAATTGTGTTTTTTCTCCTTTCTTTTATAAAAGACATTGATGTGGGAGATCAATGAAGCACAATAGTCCTAGGTGGAATTAGGCAAATGTGGGCTGTTTTAAAAGTAAATTGTAAAGTTATTGATAAAATACACCTACACACACACACACACACATTTACAGAAGAATCTCATTTCTTCTAAATAATTTTCCTGTTGATTTAAATCCCCGTGATGCCCTAATGTTTCTCCTAATAGAGGAGACTATTTGTTCAGATAAAAACTGTTGATAAGTCTCGTTGGTAAAAGTATAATATCTTCACAGTTACAAAGCACTTGACATTTGTTATTTTATCTGGCCCTCATAACACCTCTGTCAGGCAGGTAGCATAAATATTATAGCATTTGTAGTTAAAGAAGAAAACAGAGGAAAAAACACTGAACTTAGTGTTAGGGATCTTGTTTCTTTTTTTAATTAAAAAAATTCTAGGCTATTTTTCTTTTCCAGATTTACAATCTTTCATAATCATTCTCCGATATTTTGTGGTCCTTGCTTTCTCCTGTCTTTCCTCTCTTCCCTCTTCCCAAAATAGCACAAAGTATGATATAGGTTATGTATGTACTATCATGAAATACCTAATTCATGTTCATCACTGTGAAAGAAGACATGTCCTTTATATAAGAAAAAACTCAGGAAGGAAATAAAGTAAAAAATAGTATTTTTCATGCTGAAGACTCCTTCAGTTCCTTCCGGAGGTGGAGAGCCTTTTTTGTTGTGAGTCTCTTGTAGTTGTATTGGGTTCTTGCACTGCTGATAATAGTTAAGTTGTTTATAGTTGATAATTGTACATAATTGTTGTTTCTGCATATAATGTTCTCCTGGTTCTGCTCACTTTACTTTCCATTACTTCATATACCTCTTTCCAGATTTTTTTGTGACCTTCCTATTCATCATTTCCTATGGCACAATGGCATTCCATTACAATCCAGAAACCACATTTGGTTTAGTCATTCATCAGTTTACATCTCTTTAGTTTCCAATTCTGTAAATATCTCTATATAAATATAGATATAAATCTTTTTTATAAGTAGGTTCCATCCTCTATCTTTGATCTCTTCAACAAGCATTTATAAAGACAGCTGCCATGTACCAGACAAGAACAAACAGCCCTAATTGGAGGTCTAAAACGTAGGATTCCCAACACTTAACAAAAGTTATTGCAACTGGAAGACTTGAACAGGTGCAATTGCCTGTTTAGGGTAATAACATGAACTCAGGCAAAATTGTGTCATTAAAGAAGCAATGAGCAAGTGCCTAACTCCTATGTTGGTAGAAATAGAAGTCTTTAATGATCATTCCATACATTGTGAGGGTAACTGTAGAGCATTCTGTTCACCTGTTACCCCGTCCTTGGGCCACAAACCTAGCCAGCATGTCTCCCTGACATACAGTTTATATATGATGTCCAATTATTCCTGTTCCATGGCCCTCAGTATGATACTCATCTTTATTTTCTTGGGCACAGAGGTGATCCATGACTTACTTATTATCTACCATTTAGCAACTCTTGCTAAATGATAGACTTTTACTTTCCTCGGAATCTTGGGGTCAATTAAAGAGGTTTTCAATTTCCCCCCAAATTTAGCCTTTTCTTCTCTTATTCAAATCCAGGTCCAATATGTCACACATCTCTAATGTCTGTCTCAGAGTTTCAAGGGGAACAAACTTGATAGGTTGTCTATCAATATACATGTTGAAATTTATATGATAGGTCTTCATTTGTGTGGTTTTGTCTTTGGGAAAGGACAGGCTAAATTTCTTTGGGTGTTTATAGATGTTTTCTGTAATATCCTAGGGTCTGATACAATCAACACAATACTATCTAAAAAAAATTATCTAGAGGCCTCTACCAAACACAGAGAACCCTGGGTGCTTCTCTGCATTTCCTCCACCACAGTGTTAAATCCTTCTGGCGAGCATACATCTCACTGTTTTAATCTTTAGCTGATACTGGTTTTCAGAGCGTCATTGGCCAGCGTCCTTTCTGTTGTTATATCTTCTAAGGAGCTCTGAATAATCTTAATCTATGGATGGAAGACATTTTGGCATAAAAGCCCTTCAAAGTCAGTGTTTTGGGCTATTGAATAATTTTTAAAATTTATAGAAAGTAATTACAATGGGATCTTTTATATTCCATGTTGTGAGGGGATAAATTTATGACTCATTGTTGAATTTTACTTGGAACAGCTTACTTGTTACCTCTGAATAATCTCACCAATGCCCTCAATTAATACACACACACACACACACATATATATATATATACATACACATATACACATATATGACTCTCATGAAGATTTTATAAAGATTAGAGAGTCAACATATGGGTAATAATCATTGATTATAGTCTCAGTCACCACTTATCAGTAATAAAATACAATATGTTTTCCCATTTCTTTGGTAGCCTCCTGTCTTTCATATACCTTGTCAGTCTCTCAATGTCCTTATAGTTGTATTGACTCTAAATCAGATCTTTCATATATTGTAAACCTTAAAATTTCTTAGACTTATAAATGTTGGAAATTTCACCATTGGGAAATTTCATACCTGAAAAATTTCCTATTGATAGTGGGAACTCTATTGGAATGTGAACCCCATTGGCATGGGAGGTTCCTCCTCCTCCCTTCTTAAGATTACTTTAGGACAGAAACCTTTTGCTGAACAATGGAAAGGGCTTTGACCTATGCTTAAGCATAGAACAGGAATTTCTTTGAGTCATGATTGATTTTAGAATTGATACAATGGAGATACCTGGAATGACAGAACCAGGTCTTGGAAATTGCAATCTCCACCCTACTCAGTCCTAACAGGATTTAGGAAGGGCTGCAGCATAGATCAAAATTTAATTATTCCAATATCTACCCTACTCAGGGTAACAGGATTTAGGAAGGGCTGTAGCAAAAGATCAAGATTTAATTATTTGAGAATATGACCTTCAACAGACATGTGCAAAGCCACAGACCTCTGGGTGGTCCTGGGTTAAGCTAGAGCCACCATTGGCACAGGGAAAATGATGGGCAGTGATTGGTAGATGTGAGAACTGAGGGGAGGGAACTTGGATGGTTTCCTTAAAGATAGAGGGGTCTGAGGACTGAAGGGGGGGTGGGTTGGAGAGTTTTGGCTCTGAGTGGTTGGAGAGGTGCTCTGAGAAGCTTGCTCTGAAGGAAGCTGGAGGTGGAGGCCCCTGAGATTGTTTCTCCATTTTCGTCATGTGAGTAATAGGGACTGATCTCCTTTCTTTGCCCCAGCTATCTAAGGGCTTGGGCCTTTTGGCCCAGCCTAAACAGAAGGGGTATTTAAGCCCTATTCCCTTCTCTCCCCTTTCTCTCTCTCTCTCTCTCTCTCTCTCTATCTATCTATCTATCTATCTCTAATTCCTTTCTTCCTCCTGTTTGTAATTAAACTCTATAAAAGGCTGATGGCTGACTTGAGTTTTCATTTAGGAATTACATAGCTGAATTCCTTGGCGACCTTAAATTAATATATATCAGTCTTTTAAAGTGATTTCCTTGTCACAATATATTAGGTTCCTTGACTTGGGATTCAAGTATAAGAAATGTTTATGAAGAAGTGAAAAGAGAAAACTTTGGGGCTATTGACAAAAGTTTTCTAGATTTTATCTGTGAAAGCATTGATTTTTGTATGAGTTATATTAGTTCAATGAATTCTAAAATCTAGGGTTGGACACATCACAGAGAAATACGGGAAACTGACTAGTCCAGTCTGTTAATTGGTTTAAAATTTAAAGTGCTTCCAGATTGGTTGGATATACAGAAGCTTACACTGCTGGATCAAGAACCCAGCATTGCTTCTAGAGTCCAAGGTACTAGTGGAACAGGACTTTACTGTCTGAGAACATAGCAAAACATAATTAATATTCAGGAGCTGGAGAGAAGAGAAAACTTGTGGACTATGTATAGAATTCACAGAGAAAGGAAGGGGAGAGACCTGGTGGTCTGTAGACAATGGTTACCAGGATTTTGATTAGGTGGTAGATATAAATTACAAGAATTTCAAAGGAGAAGTTACTGAATGTTGGAAGTTGAAGTGGCAATGAGAAATAAGCATTATTCCAACTGTCCCATCATTGAACTGAGAGGAATAAGTGAAGGTAAAGCCAGCATTGGAAGGAGTGGCTCAGACAATTGTGTCATTAGGAGAGATCTAAGTTTCAGTAAGAGCCAAAAAATGGAAGGAGAGGGAAAGGGGAAATTTACAATGAAAGGAAATCCATTACCTATGTAACCTGCATTCCAGAGGACACAAAGGAAATGGAGGATAATGTTTGGTTGGAACTTTGGGGTAGGATTGAGGGGGCTATGAATAAGGATTTGGATGGTAGAGTGTGGGGAATGGAGTTTGATTGAAAATATGCAGGAGTTCAGAATAATAGAGATGCGTATTAAATGACCAATTCTAAAAATGTTTATCACTGAGTGAAAGGTGCCATTTCTCTGCCCAAAGACTATTAGAAATTGGTCTGGAGACAAGTTCATCAGGAAGATCAAAGGACAGACAGTCAAGTGTTCAAATAGAAGATCTCATTTCATTTTTCCTTTTTCTTCTAAAGGTTGGATTTTAGGTAGGAGAAAAGGAAAGTTAAAGAAAATGAAAGTTAAACTTGCTCAACAAAAGGAAGTCTCACTCCCCACCAACTTTCCTCTTCCTCTTGCCTCACGGGATAAGTGCAGAAGGAGATGGAAGGCCTTAGGTTTAAAGGAACTTTGCTTCTTTTTATGTGGTAGGCTTTCCATATGTGGAAATTACTTATGCTGGTATAGATGGAAATCAGACCAGTCTGGTCCCCTGCTACCTTCCCTCAGGAGACATGCTAATCAGGAGATGGGAGGCACTTTCAAGGAATGATCTGAATCTTCTTCTTCTTGAACCACCATTCAGCCTCCTGCTACTCTTTGATTCTTCTCTCTAACTATCCTTTATATCTAATTAGTTCCTGTTTTTTCCCCCTCAATTCAATCTGTCTCTTCTTTCTCACTTCCATCTTCTAGGGTTTCTATAAAAATTATGTTAATATATGTTAACTCTTCTTCTAATGCTTCGTCAAGGCACAAGTGTGGCTTTGGTTTCTCAAAGACTATATCATAAAAATATAGTCTATGACAAATCCATCTAGAAAGGAAAGTCTGAGGATTTTGCCACTGACAGTATTAAGAAACAGTCTACGAAAAATTCTTTCATTCATATTTACTAATTTATTAAAGAAACAGTTCTTTGCTGGGGCAGGGATCCACTGTTCACACACACACACACACACACACACACACACACACACACACACACACACACACAAACTGCAGAGGGTATTTGTTCTGCTGTTCTCCCAAAGCCATTATTTCATGTGAGCCAGGAAGATTGGATGAACAGTCTGTCAGTTAATGGAACAAGGCCAAAGAAATAATCAAAGAGACACAGTGGTACCATGTATGAGGGACATAACTAGACAGGTATATACAGAGCCTCCTGCTACTGAACACCCTTCAATTTCTGGGAGGGCTGCCCAGTAAAACCTAACACTGGCAATATCATAGAGTAACAGGATTATACAAAACAATAACAACAACAACACCTGCTTGGTGATAAATTTTGAGCCAAGTCAATTCTCAAAGCCATCTACTAGAGGTTCTGATATGTGTTAGAAGGCAGGGACAGAACAAGGGAAAAAGCACTTGGTCAGTAAGAGAATCTTAGTTCAAACCCTACCTCTGAAAGTTAATTATCTGTATGACTCTGGACAAGTCAATCAACTTCCTTTGCACCTCTTCAACTGTAAAATGGGGAGTTTGGACTAGATGGCCTGTGAGGTCCCTTCTATGTCTAGATCTATCTTCTGGGATCAGTACAGAGAATATCAGCATTGACTGATGAAATCATGAATCCCTTCCCTGATCTAATCTATCCTTCACACTGTTATTCAGGTGATTTTCCAAATGCTTTACTCTGATCACATTATAACCAAGCTCCAAATGTTTCCCTGGCTCCCCATTGCCCAGTGAATTATGTACTGACTCTTTAGCTGCATCCAAAGGGTATGTGTAGTCCTTCATACCGTTTTCATATTTATCTTCCTCATGAACATTTCTGATCATGACAACACTGATCAAAATTCTTGCATAGCTACCCCTTAATTTAGAATACAGAATTCTTTATCTGGCTTCATACCAGTTTTTTCTCAGTTTATGCCACACTAATTCCCACCATTCTTTCACATGATTTGACTACTTGTCATTTCCCATGTCATTCCCTAAGCTTGCAATATCTTCCCACCCACTTCCATTTAAATTTATCACTTCAAGACAATTCAAATGATTTCCCCTCTATGAAACCTTTCTTGATCATCCTCCTATAGTTCGAAAGAGGCTTTTCATCCTTACTTAGCATTTGTTTGTTTCTTATGGATACAAAATTACGATCATATACAAATGTTTTGCTTGATAATCTAGATATTCAAAGTAGCATGTGGCATTTAGATAGGGAAAGTATCTCATTCATCCCTGTGACCCTTGAATAGGAACTAGCACATTTTTATATACATGATAGATACTTAATAAATAAATGTTAATTGATAATATTGCTCAGAAGACATGATTGAATTTTGTGAAGTCATAGAATAAAATAGTATCTGCTAAGTTCATGTGGCGGGTCCTCCAAAAAACAATAGAGAATTACATGAGGGATGTGAGTAGACAGAAATATGGTACCAATAAATTATTAGCCTGTTCGGCAACTAGCTTGTACAGTGTTTAGAACAATGGACTTGGAGTTAGGAACACAAGTTCAAATATTGTCACAATATTTACTAACTCTGGGGATGAGATGACACATATAAAGTGATTTGTAAACATTAAAACACTATATAAATGCTAGTCATTATTATTTTCACTAAGAAATAATTGCCAGAAACCACATGAAGTATCTCATTACAAAAAAATGTACAACTGGAAGATGAGATGAGACATTCATTTTTCTAGAGTGAGGCATAAATGATGAGTGGCCCTTGTGTTTTACTGATATTCCTAACAAGTCAATAGATCAATAGGAAGAATTCTATTAAGTTGGTTCCCCTACTTACCTGGAGAATGTGGGAGATGGCATGGGCAAGAGTTTCAGAGAAAGAACAGCTATAAATTGCCTATGAGCCAATCTTTCAGGGCCATTAACTCATACATGAAATCACAGAACCATTAAAGTAGTTAAATGAGTTTTGTGATTTGCATTTCATCCTGCCCTGATGCAAAGTAAATTTTATCATGAAATATTACTGTCCATAGTATTATTTGTCATGCCAAATTTGATGAAGACTCTGAAGACTGGATATTTCGATAGTTGTTATTGTTCAGTTGTTTCAATCATGTCTGAGGCCTCATGACTTCATTAGGGATTTTTTTTTGGCAAAGATACTGGAGTAGTTTGGCATTTCCTTTTCCAGCTCATTTTATAGATAAGGAAATTAGGATGAACAGGGTTAATTAAGTTACTTGCTCAGGATTACACAGCCAGTAAATGTCTGAGGCCAGATTTGAACCTGGGAAAATGAGTCTTCCTGACTCCAGTCCTGGCACTTTATCCTCTGTGTCACCTAGCTGCTTATTTCAATGGTCTACTGAATTTTAATAATTCAAGAAATACATTTCCTGATTATTCAAAATGATCAAATTCAATGTGGTCTCTCTGGAGTCAGAAATAAATTATTTGGAAAGGCAACCCTTGAAAATTAAATAATTTTGTTTTATTAAGTATTAGACATACCATTGCTTCTAGATCAAATAATACTAATTCTATGGAAAGGAGCATTCTATTCATATTCTACACAGATTGCTTAAAATTTCCAACATCAAAAATAAATGGTGCTTAAGAGGAATATTGGAACCATTCAGCCAACTGGAAGCCTCCCAAGCACTATGTTTGGTAATTATTGTAAATAGAGGTAAAATAAAATAGGTTTTGAATTCATGTCACATCTAATAATGATCAGGGCTTTTCTAAAGGAGAGAATTGATCAACAACAGCATCTTCCTGAAAGTGTCGACACTTTAATTTCCTTTTGCAAAAGACTACTCCTTAAAGTTTAAACCTTTCTGGGGAGGTTATGACTAATTTCTCTCCACTAGTTTTTACTTTCTTCTTCATTCTTTAAATTTACTTTTGCAAGTCCTTTCAAAGAAAGCAGATTAAAATAATAGAATTATGGAATTATGGAATAGTTTAACTAAAAAAAGGTTTTTAGAAGTTATTTCTTCCTAGGACATCCTATACAAGTTTCAAGGTCTTTGTACATCCCAAAATACAGTGTATTTGAGGAAAACAATCTATCAATTTCCCCAAGAACACCTACTATAATGTCAAATATTTCATTTTTTTCTGGAATTGGAACTTTTATAGCATAGGGAACTCTCCACTAATTCAGATCAGAAATTTCTCTGCCCCATGAAGTCTTAGGAGGCATTAAGAGGCTAAGTGACTTCCCATGGTCAGTTAGCTGGTTTGCATGAGAAACAAACCATGCGCCAGGCTCATCTAAACTCCAGAATTAGCCCCATATATATTATGAGACTGACTCTCAATCATGAAATGAGCAAAATAAAAAGAACTGGAAATCATATAAATCATATGTGATTTTCAAATCTTATAAACCACAGGACTCTACAAAATTCCCCAAAAGTTCATTGCCTAAAGCATTTCACCATATACCCTTTGCTTCTATCAAAATGGACTATGGCTTATTCCTTATATGTATACATACAACCATGAACTTAGAAAATATGCTTGCAAAGAATTGCAACTGTACCACTATTCTGATCTTTCTGATGGAAAAAAGAAAGTGATTAGGATAGCGAGGTAGCACAATGGATTCAGCACAAGGGCTGGAGTTGAGAGGGCTTGGTTTCAAATCTGGTCTCAGCCATTCTGTAGCTATAAGACCAAAGGCAAGTCACAACTCTAATTGCCTAACCCTTACAGCTCTTCTGTCTTAGAATTGATACTGAGACTGAAGGTAAGGTCAAAAGGGAAAAAAGAAAAACAAAAATTCATCATGTATGTTAACTCTAACAATTTACCACAGTCGCTCCCTGCATTTGCCATGTTTTACTGCTGTTTGAGTTTTTCGTTTTTTATGAGGTTGAAGTCAGTGTGTATTTGTAGTTCTGCTTTTTTCCATTTTTCGTTGTTTTATGCCTCTTCCCATATTTTTGTCTCACTCATGTGCAGTACTCATTACATCATAATATTTCATTACACTTACATGCTGCAATTTATTTAGCCATTCCCCCATTTGGGGGCACATATTTTGTTTCTATTTTTTTTACTATTAAGGATAGTGCCATTCTGAATATTTCTGTGCAAGTGGATGCTTTCCCCCCTTATCATGGACCTCCTTTAGATATAAATTTAATTCTGAGATTGCTGGGTCAGAGGGTATGACCATCATTGCAATTTTAACTTTATAATCCTATAATACTTTTAAAGATAATCAGAGAGATTATAGTTCCCAAGACAGTGTACAGCACTCCTGTTTTCCCACATATCTATCAGTGTTGAATTTTTAAACTACTTTTCCCTTTTGTCACTTTGAAGGATATAAAATGGGAATACAGAGCTGTTTTGATTCAAATTTGTCTGTTTTTTTTTTAAATCCTTACCTTCCTTCTTGGAATTAATACTGTGTATTGGTTCCAAGGCAGAAGAGTGGTAAGGGCTAGGCAATGGGCATTAAGTGACTTGCCCAGGGTCACACAGCTAGGAAGTCTGAGTTCAGATTTGAACCTAGGACCTCCTGTCTCTAGGCCTGGTTCTCAATCCACTGAGCCACCCAGCTGCCCCCTCAAATTTGTCTGTTTAATGATTTTTGAATACTTGTTCTATTGATAGTTGATAAATGGCATTTCTTTAGAAAATTCTTTATTTTGTTATTTTTTATCTATTGGATTATGACTTTCATTTTTATAAATTTATGTTAATTTATTGTGGTTAGCATATCAGATATTTAACAGAAAATTTCCCAGGTCTTTTCTTATTATTTTAAATCCATTGCTTCAATGTTTATAATCCTTTAAAATTTTTAACATAATTGAAATTATTTCTTTTTTCCACATCTTTATTATTTCCATTTTTGTGACTGGTTAGGAACCTTTCCCTTGTATATATTTGTGAAGCATACAGGATTTTATGCTTTATTTTATTCCTGGAAATGACATTCAATATTCTGACTACTGATCCACTTTGTATTTATTATAACATGCTTGTCTAGTAAGTAGGACAGACAGTACATATGGATAGCAAGGTGACTACAAAGTTAAAAGGGAGTAAAATATCACAGTTGATTCCCTTTGGGAACTTTCAAAGCTTTTACTGAGCCCAAACTTCTCATAAAAAGAAGTCACATATATTCAGCTTTAACAATTTACCAATTTCACCATAGAACAATAAGACAAGAGATATCACTATCTCTGAATAACTAATATACATAAGGCAAAGGAAGGGTGTTTGATGGCAACCTATGGCCACGAAAGAAGTCTCATGGTAATACAATAGTATGACAGGTTACTAACTAGAGTACTGTTTTGATGATGAAAGTGAGAAAGACTTTCAGCATGTTGAGTGGAACCCTCGTGGCAAATTTTGGAGAGGATTAGACAAGAGTACCTACCAGAGGATGGATAGATCTGGATTAGTTATGGTTAGTATCATGTAAGGGAAAGTGTTCCCTGTCTCCAATCAATAAGATTATAGATCTCCTAGAGCATTTGACTGTGCTGTTAGATGCTGATTTGTTCCTAAACTAAAATTAGTTCTTCATTTGTGTGGCTTTTTAAGCTCTTCACAAACTGACTTCTCTCAAGTCTTTTGGTCTTTACTCCTCTCCATGATCTAACAAAACTAGTCATCTTTTTATTCCTCAAACACAATACGTTTATTTCTGCATTCTGTGCCTTTCACTGTCTGTTCCATATTCCTGGAATACTATTCTCCAAATTTCTTTTGTATACACATACTTATTCACATGTGGTCTCCATCATTAGACCATGAGTTTCTTGAGGATAGGTATTGCATTGCTCTTTCTACTTGTATTACCAATGGTTAGCATATAATTGGTACTTAATAAATGCTTGTTGGCTGGCTGACCTTCCAAGTCCTTGGTTTGTTGTTTTATTGATTGATTAATTGACTTATCAGTTCAGGGCCTGAGAGAAGGGACAAAAGGCAGGTAAGTTTTCTAGGTTAAGGAGGAAAACATATGTTGGTAGAATTCAGTTTGAGTCAACATGCATTTATTAAGTATCAATTACGTGTTGCAGGTAACAAAGGCAAAAATTAAAATAACCAATGACTAGGGAAATTATATTCTACTGGGGACTGGTGAGGCAGATTCGTAAATACAAATTAATTCTAACAATAAAAGGTGTTGGAAACAAGTTGATGGGGGAGAGGGAAAAGATCAGGAAAGGCTTATCTTTGAAGGTGGTCATATTTATATATATAGAATATTGATTAGAAATATGGATTCCGGGAGGCAGAAGCAAAGGAGAGAGGGAATTCTAGGTATGGGGAACAGACTGTGTAAAAGACAGAGGCCAAAAGATGAATGTTGTGTGCAAAAAAAAAAAACACCCAGGAAATCAGTGTGACTATAAAATAGAGTACTAAGAGGGCAGAGAATGGAATACTGCTTTACTTAGCCCGTTCCCTTAACAGTGTATAGATCTGGACAGCTTGAAGGTGGTAGGTGTCTGGAAAGGGAGTTTCCTCTGTGAAAGACTTAGATATTTTTGGCAATACAATGATCCAGGACAATTCTGATGGGCTTATGACAAAGAATGCTATCCACTTTCAGAGAAAGAACTGTGGGAGTGAGAATGCAGATGAAAGCATAGGATTTTTCACTGTAGTTTTTAGATTTTTAATTTGGGGAGTTTGATTTTATATGATTATTCTCTTATAAAAAGGAACAAAATGGAAATATGCTTTGTGTGATAATACATATACAATCCAGATCAAATTGCTTGCCAGTCTGGGGAGGGGAGAGAGATGTAAGGGAGGGAGACAGTTTGGATCATTTAACTTTGGAAAACTTATGTCAAAATTTGTTATAATCCATAAATAAGAAAATATCTTTACAATTAAAGCACAAAAAAGAAAGGGGGTTGTTAAAAGGAAGACAAAGGACTGAAACTAGCTAGAACAGTGAAGGGTCAAGCTTTTCCCACTTCATAGTTATGGCTAAAGGACACTTTGAACCTGGCTTTCTTAATCATGTATTCTATTCCATTCCTAAATTAATTATTGTCTCAAATTTGTTTCTGATTTGTCTCAACATTTTTCAATTTATGTTTACATAAGCCATATTACATTCTTTTATGTATATTAAGAAGTCCCTTTAAGAAGTGGTCAATTAATCTTCTCAGGAAAGAAAAATTGCACTTGTCATACTTATAGGAAATAATTTTCAACCTTTGTCTTTAGGTCTGTGAGATAAAGCACTAAACTTATACGGTTCTCTAAAGAAATCTTATTATTTTTACATTATTCCATGCTGTTTATCCTGCAGGGCTTGTTTTCATAGTCCAGGAAGAGTTGAATTTATTTCATCAAAATTCTCATTCTACAAAATGTAGGAAATTTTATATCTGGGAAATTACCTGGGAGGCGAATGAAATACCAGACTATCAAAAAGACCAAGGCACTTTAAAAAATAGATGTGGAAAAATGGAAAAAATACTAGTTTGAGTAAGCCTAAGAAACACACTCTATTTTTAAGATGACATATATAACATAAATCTGGAATGTCTTTTAGACCCACTCTCCTTGTTCAATAATGGTAATAATGCTAATAATAAAACTGACACTTACATGGCACTTTAAGGTTTGCAAAGCACTTTACATATGTTAACTTGGTTGAACCTCAGAATAATATTGTGAGTCCAACAGGAGGTATCACACTTTAAAGAGAACTCAGAGACTCAGTTTCCTCAAGTGACTTACCTTTAATTTTCTCCTTTTTTGAATCTACTCTTTATACATGCTGCCAAAGCAATTTTCCTAAAGTGCAGTTCATGTGATACTCTTTCCACTCAGTATATATTCCATTGATTCTCTTTTACTTAATGGGATAAAATATACCCATTGCTGGAGGGGTTTCCCTCTTCACTTCCACTTCTTATCTTCCCTGGTTTCCTTAGAGATTCAGTTTAAATCCCACTTTCTGAAAGATGACTTTTCTGATCACTATCATTCTACTCCCCCCTCCAAGTGCTTTCTCTCTGAAATTGCCCCCAATGTATACAATATATATCATGTATGTACATTTTTAGGGCAGCTAGGTGGATTGGATGCTCGACTTGAAGTCAGGAAGATCTGATTTCAAATCTAGCCTCAGAAACTTACTGTGTGAACCTCAGCAAGTTGCTTAACCTTTTTTACCTCAGTTTCCTCATCTGTAAAGTGAACTGGAAAAGGAAATGACAATCTATTCTAGTATCTTTGTCAAGAAAATCCCAGCTGGGGTCATGAAGAGTCAGACATTCTAGAAAATTACTGAATAATAAGAAGACTTTCTCATCATGTGAGACAAGGGATAAAGGAGCAAATAGCAGCAAAAGATATAAAAGTGATAAAAAATGAGGAAGAGGAGATAGAGTTGAGAGAATAGGAAATGAGCATGATTCTCAGCTAAAAGGGTAGGGGGAAGAAGAGTAATGTGAGGTTTGAGGTGGGTTGAAAAGTTTTGGAACAGCTATTGGAGAGTGGCAGAGTGAATTGTTAAGGAAATTATTTAGAAGGGTTGCCTAGATACTTCTAGGGGTCCATTTGAAGTTGTTCACATAAATTTGTAGTGGCTATAATCAGAACAGTAGCATGAATTTCTCTACTTTCATTCAGTAGCATGTGTGTAGGAGCACATGCAATGGATGGTGGGAGTGATCAGAAATGGAGGCTTGGCAGGGTTCAATCAGTGATATAATAAGGGAGCTAGGGACTCAAGAGAAGACACTATGGATTTGAATTTGTTCACCAATAGGTCAAATTGAGGAAGATAGGAGGGAGTAGTTGTGCAAAGGATGTAGATTGGGCAGGAATTGAGAATTCAGGGGATTGGAGGTCATGATGTGAAAGAGTAGGGTTTGGTAATGGATGTCCCCGAGAGAGAAGAAAACCAACAGATTATGGTCAGGTAAAGGAATTTCAGAATTCTAAACCATGGAAGTGGTGTATTTGTATGTGATGGCAAAGGTCAAAGACATGACCATCTTTGTGTAGGACTAAGATAACTGTTGGTCTGTAGACAACAGCTACCAGGAATTTGATTAAGTGGTGGTGGTGGTGAATTGCATGATCCTCAAAGAAGTTACTGAGTTTTGGTGGTAGGGAGAGAATCTGGACATAGCAATGGTGAACAAGGTTTATTCTAATTGTACTACCTCAGTCAGTGAGTTGAGAGGAATAATTGAAGATGCAGTCAATAGAAGAAGGAGTACTCAGGGAGACTGTATCAGAAGATGAATGTAAATGATAACTAGAAAAATGGAAGGAGTGGGATAGGGAAAGATTTATAATGAAAGGAAGTTTGTTGCCTATGTAACAGGAATTCCAGAGCACATAATATAAAAGATTGATAGAGATTGGTTGGAAATTTGGAATTAGATGATTATGGGCAATGGAAATAAGGAATCAGATGCTGTAGGATTTGATGACCATCAGTAAATCAGAATCCCTTGAACATATACAGTATGACCACTTGTGAGAACATTAATCATTGCATGGAAGACTCCATTTGGAGTTTTAGACAGGAGACAAGACAGCAGGAGATGGAAGCTGAACCTATACAGCAGGAGAAATGTCTTGTTCTCTATCAACTTTTTCTCTTCCTCTTCCTCTTCCTCTTCCTCTTCCTCTTCCCTTAAAGAACAGTTTCAGAAGAAAATGGACAGCTTGAGATTGAAGGGAAGATTGTTCTTTGTATGGGAGATTGTCCACAAATCCGATGAGAGAACAGGTTGGATACAGATGTTAGAAGTTGCCTTGTGATAGAACAAATGGAAGTTGCTCTGATAGCCTTTAGCAGCCTTTCCTTAGATGAGAAGTTCAGCAGGAGAGATGTTTTTCAGATGTTGCTCCTCTTTTCTCCTGAGGCTGAAGAGCTAGAAGTATAGGCTTCAAGAAACCATTGTCACCTTAATTCACAAAGAATTCTTTATTATAGTTCTTAACCCTTTTTGTTTCATAGATTCCTTTTGTGAAATCTTTTAACCTCCTTTTACAATAATGTTTGTTGCCTACAGTCATAATGGAAGGAAATACTAATATTCAGTTAATTATAATGAAGATGCATTTTTCCCATCCAAGTTCATGGACCTCCTAAATCAATGGGTGCTAATGGCATCTCATTTGTTTTAATTCTAGTGCCTTTCCTCTGTTTAATCATCTACTATCTATCCTATATATAGTTTGCTTTGTATGTTTGCATGTTGTTGCCCTTATTAGATTGTGAGCTCCTTGAGGACAGGGATTGTCTTTTTGTATCCTCAGCACTTATTGCACTGCCTAGTACCTAGTAGGTGCTTATGAAATATTGATTAGTTAGCTGAAATATCTATTATCATACCACTATTAGCTTTCTTATGGGGATATTATGATTTTTCAAGTTATATAATAATAATGGAGTACATTTAACTGGTGCTTTACAATTTACAAAGCATTTAATTCACCCTAGCCTGTTTAGGTTGGTAGTACAAGTGTTAATATTTTCATTTTAACAATGGGAAAACTGAGGCATACAGACATTGTGTCTTACTCAAGATCAAACATCTAGGAAGTAACAATGTTAATGTCTTGAACTCAGAAAACTGAAGTAGAGAGGTAAAGTGACTTTTCTGTGATCTCCCCACTAGTAAGTGTATTGGTAGGATTGAACTCACTTTTTCTATCCTACAACTCCAGTATTTTACCCACTGTACCTCTTATTCCTGGGACTTTTCCCCAATTAGTGCTCAATGCAACATAACTATTTCCTTCCTTATATCTTAGACAGAATATTTAAGACTATTTTAATGTAAAAAGAAAAAAAATGTCCTTTCAAATTTTCACCTGTAGTCTTTTTTCTCTGTCCTTTTAGTTATTCTCTCTCCATCCTCCTTCTTGTAACAATATCAATGTAAGGCAGTGAGGTATAGGGAAAGCTACATTTAAATCTTCCCATTCAACCTTTACTATATGGTCATGAGCAAGGCCTTTCTTTGAGCCTCAGTTTCCCCCTCTGAATCAGAATATGATACCTGTAGCATCTTTTTAGTAAGCTGTTGGGATGCTTAAATGAGAATGTATGTTAAGTGATTTGAAAATATCAAATCACTGTATAAATGGCATTTCTTTTTAATTAATCAATTATTAATCACCTATTAGGCATAATGTACCACCCGATGTTTATTTTAGTAGTGTGTGGTACAATATACCTAATGGATGCTCAATTAATTAGCAAATGACTTAAAGATTTAATAAGTTAACAATTTAGGCCACTTTGTAGACCCTAAAGTACTAAATAATTGTCAGCTATGAAAGCATTGTGCATAGTTACTGGGCATATTACATTTTTTTAATAAAACTAACATTCTACTGAATATTGGTTGAAGATCTCTTGGGACCCAAGTTTATTCCTTTGTAAAATGGGGACCCTAAAGTCCTTTCCACCTCTAAGTCTATAATCACATATACTAAGATGATGATGATGGTTTTACTGAAGGGTGTGCAAAAGCAGAAAGACACATTATAATACAAAGTAGGATGCATTATGGGCAACGGAGAAAAAGAGACAAAATACTTAAGGAAAATTGGGAGGGAAGCAATTCTTTCATTTGGCAGCATCAGAGAAGGCCTGATACACAAAGTAACATTTGAGCTCAGCTTTTACATGGATGATTTCCCCATATGGATTCCATCCTTTTCTTCTTCTAACCATTGAATGGAGTTGAGAGAAAACAAGAGAAAACCTGAAGATCCTATCTGTCAGAAGTCACCTACAAATTTCCTATTAAAAAACAAGTTTTATAAATTTCAGGCAAAATTCATTAAATTATTTTGAGCCTAGTATTGTATGCATTTTTAAGTTCATAGTCATTTCTTGCATCTAAGCATAGAGACTAGTTTTCATAGTTCATTTAAATGACATTTCAAAAAGAATATTCGGTTGTCTAAAAGCCCTAGCCTCCCAGAACATTTTGTTCTAACTTTAAGAGCTGGGAAGGGAGGTTATTCTAGTGGAAAGAAGTCTGAATTCAGGAGTTCAGGAAAAATTGAGTTCAAATTCCTCCTGTGACACTTTTCAGCTCTGTGACTACAGGTAAATTCACCCAATTTCTCTTAAGAATGAGTGTTGTCATCTATAAATTGAAAAAGCTAGGTGGTACAATGAATAGATCTGGATTTAAGAAGAGTTCAAATCTAACCTCAGAGACTTACTCCCTATGTGACTCTAGAGAAGTCACAGCCCCATTTGCCTCATTTCCCTCCTCTGTAAAATGAGCTGGAAAAGGAAATGGAAAACTAATATATTTGCCAAGAAAACCCCAAATGGAGTCATGAAGAGTTGGATGTGATTGTAAAGACTCAACAGTAGAACACAATTAGAGATAATAAATACTTAATAAGTGGTTTGAGCTTTGGGACTAGGGTAAAAGCTTCCAGGGAAGATGAGTTGGATTGTACTTCTATATACTCTTTTGGTTTATGTGAATAGCCATTTTGTGGATCTTAGTAGATTGCTAAAATTAATTCTGACCCTTCTAACTACCTTCTGAAAGAGTTGTTTTTTGGAGAGTTTCCCTGCTCAGTTAACAACAGCAGAGAGTGGCTATGGCATATGACATTTTTGCCTCTGATTATTGAGCCAAAAGATAGAGTAATCTGGGTAAATAGAGAATTAGCTCCAGAACTAGAGGACCTGAATTCAAATCTTACCTTTGATAAGCATCAAATTGGGCAAGTCATGTAAATTCCCTGGCTCCCATATTCATCATTTGTACAATAGTGGGTTGGACTTGAAAATCTCTGAGATTCTTTCCAGCCCTTGACCCATTGATCCTTCTCTACCTAAGAATCTCATGGAGTAGCATGGGGGATATTCTATTTTGGAGGGTGGTATTAGGGAAGAGATACTTCCCATATCAATACCCCTCTATTTCCAATGTGACAGTGGGAAGAACAATGAATTTGGAATTAAAATATCTATATATTTATAAATATATAAATAAATTATAAATAAAGCTAATAATAAATAAATAATATATAAATAGATTATAAATAAAAATAAAAATTGGTTTGAAACATGGTTCTGCCACTATTTGTATGATGCCTGTCTGTCCCTCTAAAAATGACAGAGATTGGAATACAGTGTCCCTAAAGTCCTTTCTATATTTAACTCTATAATCTCATTATTTGATATGACAATGATGATAATAATGTATGCTAGTAAAGTAGAAGTTATTTTAAAGATAGAATTGACAGATCCTTTCCAAAGATTGGAGGGTGGAGGTGAAGGAGGTAATCAAGTTGAAGATAAATCTGGTATTAGTATAATTGTTTCCCTAGGAAACTGACTGCCTCCTTCATAGCATAGAGATGACCTTCAGCTTCTCTGAGATTCTTCCAATGAAACAAAGAGTCTAGTATGTCCTACCAAGCTACAAAGGTTCTTTTTGAAATAATATTTTATATTATTAGAGAAATGCAAATTAAAGTAATGCTGAGGTACCATCTCACATCTATTAAATTGATTAATACGATAACAAAGGAAAATAACAAGTGTTGGAGGGGATGTGGCAAAATTGGGACATTAAGTTATTGTTGGTGGAGTCATGAACTGATCCAACCATTCTGGAAGGCAATCTTCAACTATGAGCAAAGAGCTAAAAAACTGCATAACCTTTGATTCTGTAATACCACTACTAGGTCTATATCCAAAAGAGAATTTTTTTAAATAGAAAAAGATCTACTTATACAAAAATATTTATAGCAGCTCTTTTTGTGGTGGCAAAGAATTGAAAAATAAGGAAAAGCCCATCAATTGGGATATGGCTAAACAAACTGTGGCATATGGTGGAATGCTATTGTGCTATAAGAAATGTTAAGAGAAGGATGATTTCAAAAATAGCTAGAAAGACCTATATGAACACTTTCAGAGTGAAATAAGCAGAATCAGGAGAACATTATATAAAATAACATTAATATTGTACAATGATTAATTTAGAAACTCTCAGCAATACAATGATTTTAGACAGTTCTGAAGGACTTATGACAAAGAATGCTATCCAACTCGAGAAAGAATTGTTGGAATTGGAATGCAGGTTAAAGTATACTATTTTTCATTTTAGTTTATTTGTGCTTTTATTTGGAAGTTTTGGTTTTGTATGAGTATTCTCTTACAGCAATGACTCATTTGGAAGCATGTTTTGCATGAAAATATATGTAATTCCCAGGTCCAATTGCTACCATTTCTGGGAGAGGGAAGAAATAGGATGTATGGAGACAATTGGATCTTATAATTTTGGAAAACATGTATTGAATATTGTTATTACCTGTAATTGGAAAAATAAAAATTTTAAATGATAATATTTTATATTTTCCCCAATTATATGTGAAAACAATTTTACCATTCATTTTTTCAAATTTGATTTCCAAATGTTTTAAGTTTATTAATTAATTAATTAATTAATTTTGAAGATGTTCCATGGTTACATGATTCCTATTCTTTCCCTCCTCTTTTCCCAGCACCCTCCCATAACCAACAAGCAATTCCACTGGGTTTTACATGTATCATTGTTCAAGACCTATTTCCATATTATGAATAAATTAATAAATTATCATTTAGAATCTATAACCCCAATCATATCTTCACTGAACCATGTTATCAAGCAGTTGTTTTTATTCTATGTTTCTACTCCCACAATTCTTTTTCTGAGTGTGGATAGCTTTCTTTCTCATAAGTTCCTCTGTCATTACATTGCTGCTAGTAGAGAAGTCCATTACATCCACGGTGTATCAGTTTCTGTGTACAACATTCTCCTGGTTTTGCTCCTTTCACTCTGCATCAATTGCTGAAGGTTGTTCCAGTTCACATGGAAGGATTTCCAAATTTTTTATCTCATTTTCACCCTTCCTCTCAATCTACCCCCCTCCCTAACATGATAAACAATCTGACATTCAATTGATTAAAACATTTTTACATATTAGTAATATTGTGCAATAGATATTAAATAAAAAATAGAAGTAAATAGAAAGTGAAATATAATATATTTCTTCATTCAAACTCTACAAGATCTTTCTCAAAGGGCAGATGGCATTTTTCATCCTCAGTCTCTGGGATTGTTTTGGATCATTGCATTGCTGAAAATAACTAGTTATTTCACTGTTCATCAGAAAATATTGCTGTCATCCTGTATAGTGTTCTTTTGGTTCTGCTTAGTTAACTTTGCATCAGTTCATGTAAGTCTTTCCAGATGTTTCTGAAGTCATCCTGCTTGTCATTTCTTGTAGCACAATAGTATTTCATCATAATCATATGCCACAACTTGTTTATCCATTCCCCAATTGATAGGCATCTCTTCAATATCCTTTTTTTTTCTATGACAAAGAGAGATGTAATAAATATTTTAGAACATATAGGCTCATATCCTTTTACTTTCATAATATTAAGAAATAAACTTATTTGTGACATTTCTAGATCAAGTATACACAGTTTTATAACTCTTTGAGCATAATGCCAGATTGCTTTACAACTTCATAGTTCTACTAACAGTATATTAGTTTCCCCATTTCCCCACATCTCCCCCAACATTTATCATTTTGCCTTCTATTCATTTTAGTCAATTTGACAGGTGAGAGATGATACCCCACAATTATTTTGATTTGCATTTTCTACACCATAATTATTTAGAGTATTTTTATATAGTTATATGTAGTGATTTCTTTATCCAAAAATTGTCAGTTTATATGTTCTGTTCACTTATCAATTTGGGAATGACCCATATTCCTTTAGATTTGACAAAGTTCCCTATATATTTTAGATATGAAATCTTTTTCTGAGAAATTGTCTATTTAATTTTTTCCCCAACTTACTCTTTTCCTTTTAAGCCTGGTTACATTATTTTTATTTGTTCAAAACCTTTTTAATTTCATGTTCTAGTTCTTTTTGGTTTAGGTATCAGCACTATATTAATTTCATAAAGGGATTTTGACAGAATTCTTTCTTTACTTATAATTATAAATGATTTATTTAATATTGCTGTTAGATGATCTTTAAATGTTTGCTAAAATTCACTTGTAAATCCATCTGTGCCTAATGTTTTTTTTCATAAGAAGTTAATTTATGGCCTATTTCTTTTTATAAAATAGTTTTATTTAGATATTCTATTTCATCTCTTGTTAATCTAAGCAATTTATATTTTTTAACTATTCTTCCATCTCATTTAAATTGTTAAATTTGTTGTCATATCATTGGTCAAAATAACCTCTAATGATTGTTTTGAATTCTTGTTCATTAGTCAAAAATTCTCCCTTTTTGTTTTTGTTGCTTACGATTTGGTTTGATTTTCTCTTTTTTTTAAATCAGATTAACCAATGGTTTATCTATTTTGTTGTTTTTTATAAAACCAATTGTTTATTTATCAATTCAATGCTTTTCTTACATTCAATTTTGTTTCTCTCACCCTTAATTTTTAGTATTAATAAATTGATATTTGGGGATTTTAAATTTGCTCAATTTCTAGTTTTTTAAATTGTATACTCAATTCATTGATCTGTTTTTCATTTTAATTATTTATTATTTTCATTTTAATTCATTTTAATTTAATTTTAATTTTGAAAATTTTATTCATTTTATTTAATATTTATTTTTGTTTAATAAAATAATACTTATTTTTATTTTATTTTAATGATATAAGCATTTAGAGACTTACATTTTCCCTCTAATTACTGCTTTTGCTATATTCCATTAATTTTCATGTGTCTCATTATTATAATTTTCCTTAATAAAATTATTGATTGATTCTATGGTTATTTTTTAACCTATTCATTCTTTAAGTTTAAGTTATTTAATTTAATGAATTTTCATTCTATTTCCAAGGTATCTTATTAATTATAATTTTATTGCTTTATGATGTGAAAATGATGCATTTAATATTTCTACTTTTCTGCTCTTAACTATGGTTTTTGTCTCTTAATACATGCTTGATTTTTATAAAGATATCATATGTTGCAGAGAAAAATGTACATTCCTTCCTATTTTCATAAAATTCTCTCCATGTATCTAGCATATCTAGCATATTTTAGATTTTGTTCATTTTTTTTTACTTCTCACTAATTTTTTTGGTCATACTTTTCTAGTTCTGGGAGGGGAAGATTAAAATCCCATACTATTAAAAATTTATTGCTTATTTCCACCTACAACTCCTTTATTGCCCCCTTTTACAAAGTTGAATACTATAGTATTTGGTGCATCTTTGTTTACTATTGATAATACTTCATTATCTATGGTACCTTTTAGCATAATGTAATTTCTATTATCTCTTTTAATTAAATCTATTTAATATATATTAATTAACAAATAATTAAATAAATAATATATATAAATAGTTAAATAAATAAATAATAAAATAATTAATATAATATAAATAACTTTGTAAAAGATCATTATTGCTACCCTTCGGTTTTAGTTTTGTCAGCTGAAGAATAATATATATTTACTCCATCCCTCTACTTATTCTATATATGTCTTTCACATTTAAATGTATTTCTTGTAATCAATATGTTATTCATTGGTTTTTGGATTTTGATACACTCTATTCTCCATTTCCATTTTATGGGTAAATGCAATCCATTCACATTCAAAGCTATAATTATTTGTTGTGTGTTTTCCTCCATTCTATTTTTCTCACTGTTTTCCCTTCTTTACATCTCCTTTTATCTTATTCCTCCTTAGAAATCTAATTTTCCTCTACCTACTACCTTCTCAACTCTCACCCCTTCTTCAATTCCTCCCTCATTTTCCTTCCACAGCATTCCTTTTTCCTTCTATAAACAATCTCTTATTATTTCCTCTAATAATTTCCTTTGGCCCTTTTTCTTTTCTTTTTTTTTTAATTTTAATATTATTTTATTTGGTCATTTTCATACATTATTCACTGGAAACAAAGATCGTTTTTTTTTCCTCCCCTCCCCTCCCCCCCCCCCACCTTTCCCTCTCCCATAGCCGACGCATGATTCCACTGGTTATCACATGTGTTCTTGACTGGAACCCATTTCCCTGTTGTTGGAGTTTGCATTATAGTGTTCATTTAGAGTCTCTCCTCAGTCTTATCTCCTCCAACCCTGTAGTCAAGCAGTTGCTTTTCAGCGGTGTTTTTACTCCCACAGTTTATCCTCTGCTTGTGGGTAGTATTTTTTTTTAGATCCCTGCAGATTGTTCAGGGATTGCATTGATACTAATGGAGAAGTCCATCACCTTCGATTGTACCACAATGTATCAGTCTCTGTGTACAATGTTTTCCTGGTTCTGCTCCTCTCGCTCTGCATTACTTCCTGGAGGTTGTTCCAGTCTCCATGGAACTTCTCCACTTTATTATTCCTTTTAGCACAATAGTATTCCATCACCAACATATACCACAATTTGTTCAGCCATTCCCCAATTGAGGGGCATCCCCTCATTTTCCAATTTTTGGCCACCACAAAGAGCGCAGCTATGGATATTTTTGTACAAGTCTTTTTGTCCATTATCTCTTTGGGGTACAAACCCAGCAGTGCTATGGCTGGATCAAAGGGCAAGACAGTCTTTTATCGCCCTTTGGACATAGTTCCAAATTGCCCTCCAGAATGGTTGGATCAATTCACAACTCCACCAGCAATGAATTAATGTCCCCACTTTGCCACATCCCCTCCAGCATTCATTACTTTGCATAGCTGTCATGTTAGCCAATCTGCTAGGTGTGAGATGATACCTCAGAGTTGTTTTGATTTGCATCTCTCTGATTATAAGAGATGTAGAGCACTTTTTCATGTGCTTATTAATAGTTTTGATTTCTTTGGCTGAGAATTGCCTGTTCATGTCCTTTGCCCATTTGTCAATTGGAGAATGGCTTGATTTTTTGTACAATTGATTTAGTTCTTTATAAATTTTAGTAATTAAACCCTTGTTAGAGGTTTTTATGAAGATTGTTTCCCAATTTGTTGCTACCCTTCTGATTTTGGTTACATTGGTTTTGTTTGTACAAAAACTTTTTAATTTGATGTAATCCAGATTATTTATTTTGCATTTTGTAATTCTTTCTAATTCTTGCTTGGTTTTGAAGTATTTCCCTTCCCAAAGGTCTGACATGTATACTATTCTGTGTTCACCTAATTTTCTTATAGTTTCCTTCTTTATGTTCAAGTCATTCATCCATTTTGAATTTATCTTGGTGTAGGGTGTGAGGTGTTGATCTAAGCCTAATCTTTCCCACACTGTCCTCCAATTTTCCCAACAGTTTTTATGAAATAGTGGATTTTTGTCCCAAAAGCTGGGATCTTTGGGTTTGTCATATACTGTCTTGCTGAGGTTGCTTGCCCCCAGTCTATTCCACTGATCCTCCTTTCTGTCTCTTAGCCAGTACCAAATTGTTTTGATGACCGCTGCTTTATAATATAGTCTGAGATCTGGGACTGCAAGACCCCCTTCCTTTGTATTTTTTTTCATTAATTCCCTGGATATCCTTGATCTTTTGTTCTTCCAAATGAACTTTGTTATGTTTTTTTCTAAATCAGTAAAAAAATTTTTTGGAAGTTCCATGGGTATGGCACTAAATAGATAGATGAGTTTGGGTAGGATGGTCATTTTTATTATATTGGCTCGTCCTACCCATGAGCAGTTAATGTTCTTCCAATTGTTCAAGTCTAGTTTTAGTTGTGTGGAAAGTGTTTTGTAGTTGTGTTCATATAGATCCTGTGTTTGTCTCGGGAGATAGATTCCTAAGTATTTTATTTTGTCTTGGGTAATTTTGAATGGGATTTCTCTTTCTAGTTCTTGCTGCTGAGCTGTGTTGGAATTATATAGAAATGCTGATGACTTATGTGGGTTTATTTTGTATCCTGCAACTTTGCTAAAGTTGTTGATTATTTCAATTAGCTTTTTGCTTGAGTCTCTAGGATTCTTTAAGTAGACCATCATGTCATCTGCAAAGAGTGATAATTTGGTCTCCTCCTTGCCTATTTTGATGCCTTCAGTTTCTTTTTCTTCTCTAATTGCTACTGCTAGTGTTTCTAATACAATGTCAAATAATAGAGGTGATAATGGGCATCCTTGTTTCACTCCTGATCTTAATGGGAATGGATTTAGTTTATCCCCATTGCAGATGATATTAGCTGATGGTTTTAGATATATACTGTTTATTATTTTTAGGAATGACCCTTCTATTCCTATGCTTTCTAGTGTTTTTAGTAGGAATGGGTGTTGTATTTTATCAAAGGCTTTTTCTGCATCTATTGAGATAATCATGTGATTCTTGTTGGTTTGCTTGTTGATGTGGTCAATTATGTGGATAGTTTTCCTAATGTTGAACCAGCCCTGCATCCCTGGTATGAATCCTACTTGATCATGGTGGATGACCCTTCTAATCACTTGCTGGAGTCTTTTTACTAGTATCCTATTTAAGATTTTTGCATCTATATTCATTAGGGAGATTGGCCTATAGTTTTCTTTCTCTGTTTTTGGCCTGCCTGGCTTTGGAATTAGTACCATGCTTGTGTCATAAAAGGAGTTTGGTAGGACTCCCTCTTTGCTTATTATGTCAAATAGTTTGTATAATATTGGGGTTAACTGTTCTCTGAATGTTTGATAGAATTCACTGGTGAATCCATCAGGCCCTGGGGATTTTTTCTTAGGCAGTTCTTTGATGGCTTGATGGATTTCAATTTCTGATATGGGATTATTTAAGAAAACTATTTCTTCTTCTGTTAGTCTAGGCAATTTATATTTTTGTAAATATTCATCCATATCACTTAGGTTGGTATATTTATTGCCATATAGTTGGGCAAAGTAGTTTTTAATGATTGCCTTAATTTCCTCTTCATTTGAGGTGAGATACCCCTTTTCATCCTTGATGCTATTAATTTGCCTTTCTTCTTTCCTTTTTTTAATTAAATTAACCAGTACTTTGTCTATTTTGTCTGTTTTTTCAAAGTACCAGCTTCTAGTCTTGTTTATTAGCTCAATAGTTCTGTCACTTTCTATTTTATTAATTTCTCCCTTAATTTTTAGGATCTCTAGTATGGTTTTCTTCTGGGGGTTTTTAATTTGTTCATTCTCAAGTTTTTTTATTTGCATTTCCAATTCCTTGGTCTCTGTCCTCCCTAATTTGTTAATATATGCACTCAGGGATATGAATTTTCCTCTAAGTACTGCCTTGGCTGCATCCCATAAGGTTTGAAAGGATGTTTCGCCGTTGTCATTTTCTTCAACGAAATTGTTAATTGTTTCTATGATTTCTTCTCTAACTATCCGATTTTGGAGTATCATGTTATTTAATTTCCAATTAATTTTTGATTTGGGTCTCCATGTACCCTTGCCGATCAATATTTTAATTGCCTTGTGATCTGAAAAGGCTGCAGTTAATATTTCTGCTTTTCTGCATTTAAGTGCCATGTTTCTATGACCTAGTGTATGATCTATTTTTGTGAATGTGCCATGTGGTGCTGAAAAGAAGGTGTATTCTTTTTTGTCCCTATTTATTTTTCTCCATATGTCTATTAATTCTAATTTTTCTAAGATTTCATTCACCTCTTTTACCTCTTTCTTATTTATTTTTTGATTTGATTTATCTAAATTTGATAGTGGTTGGTTCAAGTCTCCCACTAATATGGTTTTACTGTCTAATTCCTCCTTCAATTCTCCTAGTTTCTCTATTAAAAATTTGGATGCTATACCATTTGGTGCATACATGTTGATTAGTGATATTTCCTCATTGTCTATACTTCCTTTTAGCAGAATATATTTACCTTCCCTGTCCCTTTTGATCAGGTCTATTTGTACTTTGGCTTTGTCAGATATCATGATTACAACTCCTGCCTTCTTTCTATCGGTTGAGGCCCAAAAGGTCTTACTCCAACCTTTAATTCTAACCTTGTGAGTGTCAACCCATCTCATATGTGTTTCTTGAAGACAACATATGGTAGGGTTTTGGGTTCTAATCCAATCTGCTATTTGTCTGCGTTTTATGGGTGAGTTCATCCCATTCACGTTCAAAGTTATGATTGTTATTTGTGGATTCGCTGGCATTTTGATGTCTTCCCCTAGTTCTGACCTTTCTTCTTTAGCTTTCTCCTTTTGAACCAGTGATTTACTTTAGGTCAGTCCCCCTAGTCCCCTCCCTTGAAATGCTTCCCTTTCTAGCCCCTCCCTTTTTATGCTCCCTTCCCCTCCCCCCTCTCCTTCTCTCCCTTTTTGTACTCCCTCCCCCCTCCCCCTCCTTAATTTTCCTTTCTTTCTTGCCCTAATGGATAAGATAGAATTCAGGATCCCACTGGATCTAGATGTTCTTCCCTCTCAGATTTGATTTCACTGAGAGTAAGGTTTAAGTAATTCCACTTCACGCTCTCTTCCTCTCCTTCTCATATGAGAGTTCTTCCCCTCCCCTTCCCATGTGTATCTTTATATGGGAAAGTTTATTCTATTGATTCCCCCCCTATTTCTTGAAGTTAATCTTAGTATTATCACGGTTCCCCCCTCCCTTTTCCTTTTTTTGCCCCAACTTTCCCCAAATCTTCTTAATTCCCCAATCTTTCCCTATGCATGTTTCTTCTAACTACTCTTATGATGATACAATTTATGAGAGTTACACAAAACATTTTCCCCACATATTAATATATATAATTAGATGTAAATGTAGTCCTTATAGAAGAGAGTTTGACTTAAAGAGAAAGATAAGATTTATCTCCTTTTCCCTTTCTTTCATATTTACCTTTTCATGTTTCTCTTGCTTTCTGTGCTTGGATATCGAACTTTCCACATAGCTCTGGTCTTTTCTTAGCAAATGCTTGGAAATCTTCTATTTTGTTGAATGCCCATACTTTCCCCTGGAAGTATATAGTCAGTTTTGCTGGGTAGTTGATTCTTGGTTGGAGACCCAGCTCTCTTGCCTTTCTAAATATCGTGTTCCATGCTTTGCGGTCTCTTAGTGTATTAGCCGCTAAGTCGTGTGTGATCCTTATGGGAGCCCCCTTATATCTGAAGCTCTTCTTCTTGGCTTCTTGTAGGATTTTCTCCTTTACTTGGAAGCTCTTGAATTTGGCAATTACATTCCTAGGCGTTGTCTTTTGGGGATTTAGTATAGAAGGTGTTCTATGAATCCTTTCTATTTCTATTTTGCCCCCTTGCTCCAGAACGTGGGGACAATTTTCTTTTATAATCTCCTCTAGAATAATATCCAATTTGTTGTTTACCTCTGGTTTTTCTGGGAGACCGATGATACGGAGATTTTCTTGTCTTCCTCTGTTCTCCAGGTCCGTGACCTTCTCAGTGAGATATTTTATGTTTTCTTCCAATTCATTAATTATTTGGGTTTGCTTTATTGATTCTTGCTGTTTTATCATCTCACTTTCTTCGAGGTGCTTAATTCTGGTCATTAGGGACTGGATTTGCTTTTCAGCCTTGTCTGCCCTTCTATTGGATGCTTCGAGTTCTTTTTCCAATTGAGCAGTCTTATCTGTCAGACAGCTGATCTCTTTCTCCCATTTTTCTTTCCAGAAGGTTTCCATCTTTTGGATAAGTTCCAGTTTGAGATCTTCCAGAGCTTGTTGATAGTTTCCATTTTGGGAGGCGTGTTCTGAATTTTTTTGGATTTCCTCCTCATTCTCCTCTTTTCCTTGGGTACTTCCACCATAAAAGTTTTCAATAGTCACTTTTTTCCCTTTCTTCCTGGAGGCTTGATTTTGGGCCATGTGAGCCATCCCTTTGGTGGTTTTATTTCCCTTTCCTTTTTGGTCTGGGGTCTGGGTTATAAGAGCGGTTTTTCTGTGAATTTAGGTTGCTTCAGACTAGTTCTTCCCAGCCTCCGAGCCCAGGTATTCAGCTCTGCCCAGGTAATCAGCGCGTGTTGTTCAGCGCAGCCCGCCCCAAGTCCACGTCTGCTGGATTCTCCAGTGAAAGCGCCCTGAGACGTTTTTTCCTGGCAGTCCCCAGATCCCAAGGACCCTGGAGTGCCCCCCCAGACAGAGACGCTCCCCACTCACTCGCTGTCCCGGTGAGCGCTCAGGTAGCTTACTCTGGTTTAGTGGGGGAGGTGGGGTGGGGGAAGGGCGGCTCAGTTCACTTTTCTGTGCAAGCTTTTCCTTCTTATTTTAGTGTGGAAATGTTCAAGCCCCACGTACCTTTGCCTCTGTGGGGTACTGGGGAGTCCTTCTGTTCCTCCAAAGGTGATTTTATGCTCCTTTGATGTAGTCTATTTCGTTTGGTGCTGGGGAGAGGAAGCGTGCGGTGTCTAGATTGCAGCCATGATTACCCGGAAGTTTGAAATTTGATCGGCCCTTTTTCTTAACCTTCATGTCCTTCTAAAATTTCTCCAGGGAGAAGAAAATCATACTGAGAAGATACCATATAATAAGTCTTGGTCTACATGAAAGTTATGACTTAAAAAAAAGAATTAAACATTACACTTCAATAAATTATTTTTAAGAACTGGCCTGAAGTTTTGGAACTAAAAGATAAAGTAGAATTTGAAAGAATTCATCGATCACCACCTGTAAGAGATCCCAGCAGGAAAACTCAAAGGAATGGTAATACAAAGTTTTGTCACTATCAGTTTAAGGAGAATATTCTACCAAAAACCCCTAGAAACAGTGTAAATATTGTGTAACTATAATCAGTATAACACAAGATTTAGAACATTCTACATTAAAATAATGAAGAGTGTAGAATATAATATTTTAGAGAGCAAAAGTGCTGTGTCCACAACCAAGAATAACCAACCCAGAAAAGCTGAGTATCATAATAAAAGTGAAAAAATGGTCACTTCACACAATAAAAGTCTTTCAAATATTCTAGAAATTGAATTCCAGAATTGAATGGAAATCTTTATCTAGAAGAACAAGAAGAAACATAAATAGATAAATGAAAAACCAATTATGAAGGATTTAATAACGCCAAATTGTTTATTTCTCATATGGGAAAATGGTATGTTTAAGCCTCAATCAAGTTAATTTGGTGGTTTGGAGGAACATATATAGATAGAAGCTTCAAGGTCAAGTTGAATATATTGGAATTAGTCTAAAATAAAATAAAACTGAATGAGGAGAGATAAAATGGCATAATTAACTCATATAAAAGAGGCATGAATGAAAAACATGCTATAATGAAGGGAAAGAGGGATTGGAGGAATGAACTAATACCTTCTAATACCTGATTCTCATCAGATCTGAGTATAAAAGGGAATAATACATACCATAGAAGGATACATTTTTTTCTTACTTTATAAGGAAACAGAAGGACAAGGGATAAAGATTAAGAGAGGGAATCTTAAAAGGACATATAAGTTGCAAACTATATTAATCCACTCAAATTCACTGACTCTAATTTCCTGTATATGTGAACTGCAAAAGTGCTTACCACCTATTTATTTAATAGGCTTTCTGAGAATTATGGAAAATTCTTGGAATAATATGAAGGTCATTCATAATAGCACTCCTATGGAGGAGAAAGCAGAGAGTAATACTTTAAATCCACTGAAATCAAGGCAATTTCCAAAAAGATGAAGAGGGAGACTCATTCCAGACATGAGGTACAGCCAATGAAAATGCTCATTGTCAAGACTTGGAGTGTCTTGTTTAAGGACCAATGAGGAGGTTAGTATTATTGGACTGCCAAGTACATGGCGATTGGATGTAAAATAGCTACAAAATTGTCTCCCACTTTAAAAAAACCCTTTACTTTCTGTTGTAGAATCAATACTAAGTATCTGTTCCAAGACAGAAGAGTGGTAACAACTAAGCTATTGGGGTCACATAGCTAGGACATGTCTAAGACCACATTTCAACCCAGGACTTCTTCTTTCTAAGTCTAGGTCTCTATCCAGAGTCACCTAGCTGCCCACTCCCTCCTTTTTTTAATCAATCATATTACTTTCCTTTTTTCTCCTCTCTACTCTCACTAGTTCCATCATCTCTTTATTTTTAGTTACCATCCTGTTGTTCCATATTTGCTTCCAGTGTCTCTTTCTCCCTACTTCTTGTCTCCCAGGATTCTAGCTAAGCCTTGCTCCTAATTCTCATTTCTTCTATATCATTAATAGCTTTTCTTCTCTAGATGGTACAGAGTAGCTCTCATCTAATTAAAGACACAACAAAACATTTGTATGCTTCTGTATATAACAACACATATTCCCCTATTTTGTTAATCTCCTGAAATATCTATTTCAATTAACTCTTATTTCTGAATTTTCTGATTTTAAGCTCTTTGAAAGATTCATGCCTTCCTTTGTTTTTTCTAAGTAGTATTTTTAAAACATCCAGAAGATACTTAGGGCTAATGAGTGGTGATTATTTAATGCTTCATAGATAATTAATGATTGATTGACAAATAATAAAAAATAAACCTATTATAACCTATATAACATTTATAATTCTGACCAATGATTGATATATTATTAACTTATGCTGATAATATAATAAATTTATTAAGTATTAGTTAATAAATAAAGTTAATAAATTCCTATTTAGGAATTCTCATGGCCAGGCAAAAGTTAATGACCACATATTCTAGAGCAGCTACTTATTATAGGATAAAGTGATCAGGGAATTATAACCTCGAGCATAGGACAAAAGTAAAGGTTGAGTATAAGAGTAAAGGTCACCAATACTAGAGAAGGTAAAATCACCATAAAGTGAAAAGAGAATAAATGAAAGTGTCCCCTAAAACCAAAGGATCAGGAAAGGGAGAATAAGTCTAAGGCAGCCCAGTTCACTGAGTAAGGGTTCTCTATATTCAATAGTTATTCAGTCTGCTGGGGATACAAAGATGGACAAAAAAGTTTCTGAGTTCAAGAAACTAACAGTATAATGGGGAAAATACATGCAAACAACTATGTACAAACAAGCTATCTGTAGAATAAAAAGGGAATAATCAATAGAAGAAAGGCATAATTAAGGAGGATCAGGAAAAGATTCCTATGGAAGACAAAATTTTAGCTGAGACTGAAAGGAATCCAGAGTAATCAAGAGGCAGAGATGAGGGTTAAAAACATTCCAAGCATGGGGTACAGTAAATGAAAATGCCCATTATCAGGAGTTGGAATGTCTTGTTCCAGAATCAATAAGGAGGCTAGCATAACTGGATTGCCAAGAACATAGGGGTGGATATAAGGTATAAGAAGATGAGAAAAAAGACTGGGAGAAAAGATTCCAAAAAGTTTTGAATGGCAAGTAGAATCCTTGCCATTCTGCTTATGTTGCAGAATTTTCAGTTTAGCCATGCAGGAAACCCCATTTGTCACTCAAAAGGAAGGAAGGAAGAAAGGAAGGAAGGAAGAAAGGAAGGAAGGAAGGAAGGAAGGAAGGAAGGAAGGAAGGAAGGAAGGAAGGAAGGAAGGAAGGAAGGAAGGAAGGAAGGAAGGAAGGAAGGAAGGAAGAAAGGAAGGAAGGAAGGAAGGAAGGAAGGAAGGAAGGAAGGAAGGAAGGAAGGAAGGAAGGAAGGAAGGAAGGATACACCATCAATTAGGGAGGGTTTCCATAGGTTACATGGTGAATACACAATCAGGGGTATGGGTTATGAACACAAACATGAAGGCATCAGAACATAGGCAAGGACAGATATACAGGGGCCAGGCAGATTGTATAGTCAAGGATCTGTCAGGTCACAGCATGGGAAGTAACAGTGCACTAAGAAGTGGAACCACTTTGCTTTGTTCTGGAGTTCCAGCAGGTGCAGGGGAAAGACGGGGTATTGATCACCTTGTCTGTAGCAAGCTTCTGAGTGGGTCAGCCTTGCAAAGCCAGTCCTCAGAGCATAAGGGGGTCCCTAAAGGGGAGATCTGAGAATTTTCCACTACACGTAAAGTGACACAACACTCAGATTATACAGTGAAGTTTTCAACAAAGGAAGATGTCTGATTCATTGTTGCTGTTTCCCTATTGCCCATAGGATCGAGTTTAAATTATTTAACCTATCATTTGAGACTTTTCATTATTTGGGCTTACCTTATCTATCCCAATTTATCTATCATTCATCCATAGTACATTTGGTTCCAGTTTAGCTAATCTCATTATTCCCTATATCCTCATTATTTGCAGCATTCTAATATTTGCCTCTGTTCCCACTGCTTGTCACATCTAAAAGTTTCCCTCTTCAAGTATCATTCTTTAAATTCTATTAATTCTTCAGAGCCCACTTCAGATCTCATTTCTGAGACTCTAGTAATTCTCTCAAAATAATTTATTTAAAAACTACTGTGTTTAATGCAATCAGCATGGAGTTCTTGCCTTCCTAGCTGTCCATAGAACTTCTTCCTTGCTTTTTCAATACTTTGATGGATTGGTGATCTGCTAAAGGTAGATATTCATATTCAATGGATTCAATTTACCACACTTCAATGCTTTTTTAAACTTGTATGACTCTTGTCTATGTCCTTTTGTAAATCCTCCACAAGGAGTCTACTTGACCTGCTGTGGAATTTCAAGTTGATCTCTCATTACATGAATACCATGGAGAACAAAGGCTTTATTCCCTGCTGCCAATACCTGTCTCACCTACCTATTTTTGGGTGAAATCTCTATTTAATATTCTCTAACACTACTTTTGTTCTGCATTTATTCACTGGCAAAAATATTTATGACTGAGGTACAGCCTATTAATAATCATGCTTTATCCTTAATGGATCTTTCCCTTCCCTTTTGGGCAACTTACAATTTTCATTCTTCAGACAACCTCACTGGAGGGAAATTGGTGTTAAAAGGACCTTTGTTTCAGGGAGAAGCTTGAGGTCATTTTGGCAGTCACATATAATCTGAAGCTCATATTAAACCTTCTCATTTCTCTTTTTTATGACCTTAGTTTCTTTTATAAAAAAATTATCTTTAAATTTTTTTTTTTACCAATCACTAAATTTCCACACAAGTTTTCCTAAGTTACATGATTGAACTTATCTCTCTTCCTCTCTTCTCTTCTTCCCAATGCTGGCAAATGACTCAACCTGGGTTATATGGGTATTATCATGCAAACATTTCCATATTGTTCATTTTTGTAAGTGAATAATCTTAAAAAACCCAAACCACAAAACATAAACCCAAATAAACAATAGAAAAATCATATGCTTTCACCTACATTCTGACTTCAACAGTTCTTTTTCTGGAGGTGGATAGCATTCTTTGTCATAACTCCCTCACAATTGTCCTGGATCATTGTATTACCAGTAATAGTGAAGCCTAGCACAGTTGATCACATACAGTATTGCTGTTAGTGAGTGCAATATTCTTCTAGTTGTACTTATTTCACTCTGCATCAGTCCATGAATCATGACCTTTAGCCTCTTAACCTACCTTTATTTTTCTAGTTCATCTCTCCCATTTTGGCTTTGCCTGTCTCTGGGATCCTCCCTGATCCCATGATCACCACTTCATCAGATCACTAGCTACTCTCTTAAGAACTCTTATTCCTTCCTCCATCTCCAAAATTGGTATTTTCATCCCTAAAGGATGTCTGCTATTTGATTTCTTTTCTCCTGTTCTTATCTTGCTCTGTTAAGCATCACTGTAGAAAGCCACATGATTGAGCTAAGTTCTCTTGCTACATAAATTTCAGATGACCTAACCAGATGATGGTCCTATGATGGTCATATTTAGCCTACATAGGAGAAGACATGAGTAGCATGGTAGCTTTCATTAAATATTAGAAGCCCTGTCATGTTGAGGAGAGATTAAACTTGCTCTAAACTATGCCAAATGGACACAGGACCAAAGGGTATCTGTCATGAGTAGGAAAATTTAGTAGCTATATTCAAACGAATAGTTGGAAGACCAAGTTTGGTGGGGAATTTTATAAAGGGATTTCATACTTAAAACCCTGAAAGTCACTTACAAGTGTAGTATTTTCTGATTCTATGGAGATGAAATATAGCCAAATGAAAAATGCCTACTGTATTTTGTCAGAGTACAATTGAACTGAGTTAGATTAAAAACAAATAGATTAATAAAACAAGTGTTTGGGCTACAGCCATGCTTCTAAATTTAAGTTATCTGTTTAATTTGTGGCCTTTTTGACAAAAAATACTGCCAATCTCCATTCTGCTTCTTTCTTTGCCAAAAGTGTCACTCTCAATGCCATCTCTTCATGTAGTGTTCCACTCTCAATGCCATCTCTTTATGTAGTGTTCCAGATTAATGCAATGTTATAAGCTCCTACTTTTCTTTATATAATCATATTTTTATTCTGTGAAAGAAGACAATTTTATTCAAATACTATTCTTAGCTACCAACAATAATGAGACAAACTGGACTTCATTATTGATTTCATCTGCTGATTGATTCATTTAAAAAGTTGGCAATGGCCCTCTAATACTTGTCTTCTCATTCAGAAAAAACCTTCTGGCAACATATTTTAACCAGATCTTGTCACTTGGAGTGCCAGTCTTCCTATTGCTCTTAGAATTAAGTCTTAATTCTTCTCCAAGGCTAACTTTTTAATCATTTTTCTTTTTAGTGAAGTGATTATATTGTTCATATACATCTAATTGAGTAAAGATACGATTGCTGTAGATGAAATGCTGCCCTTAAATTACTTGTTTTTAAACATAATCATATGAATATGCATGATGTTACATCTGGAATTTTCAAACGCCTTCAAAGGTAATGTTCAGGACATCCTCTGACTAGGATGCAGCCACTTACATAAGCAAAAACTTATTATTGTGGATTCACTTAATAATTAAAGGCTGACCTTGAGCCAAGAAGTAGGCAACTCTGCATAGCCACAGTATCCAAAATGTCCAGAATCAAGAAAAACAAAGGCACTGCACTGGTCTCCCATAAATCCCTTCTCAAGTGTTGGTATCCTGGGGAAAACTCAGTGTCAAAACAAGAAATCTTAGAGATCCTAAGAGTACAGCCATACTCTTAAAATACTGAAGACATACCTGAATCTGAGAGACCTACAGTGAACAAAACCTTTACTAAAGACCCATAATGGTCACCAGTCTCAAATACCAGTAGTGCACACCATTATTTTTTTAATATTTATTTTTTCAATTATATGAAAAAATAATTTTAACTTTTTTTTAAACATTTGAGACAAATTGTCACCCTCCCTCTCTTCCTCCCTTCCTCCTTCCTTGAGAGAGCAACTAATAATAAATTTTGCATGGCTGCACACCATTCTCTATCCTCTTTTACTCACTCATTACCCACTAGCCTTTATGCCATTATTGGTAGTTCAATTTAGCTCATGTGTGAATGGTTATATTAAGCTCCCTTTCCAACTTTGAATTTAACTGTCAGGTTTTACTTCCTCTATGCCCCAGAAACTCCAAGCACTGACATGCAAGTATGAAGCTACTTCCATAGATGCCCAGGCATATTTCAATCACAACTACTTCCAAATAAATTAATAAATTTCCATTTTTTAGTTTATTTATTTTTAATATTATATAAAGGTATTTTATTTTCCCAGTCACACATAATAACAAATTTCCACATAAATTTTCTGAAGTTATGATGATCCAAATTGCCTCCCTCTTCCTCTCTTCTCTCCCCCTTTATGGAGCTAGCAAGCAATTTGATCTGGATTATATACATATTATTATGCAAAAATATATTTCCAAAATAAATTTTCATTTAATAGACCAAATAAAAGAACATAATTCCCCTTCCTTTATTAAGAGCACCATCTCCTTCCCACAGTTTTCTTATGATCAATTGGCTTCATAAAGTCAGATTTACCCATTGGTAGCTAAGTAGACCACAATGTGGAATCTAGGACAGTTTGTCAGATATTTGAGGTCTTTGAGATCTCCCCAGATGTAACAAACTAGATGATGCTAAAAGCAATATTTCTTTACTTCACAAAATGAAAAAATATATTTATATTGAGACACTAAGGTCTGCATGAGGCAGGGAAGGGAAGGGTAGGATGCAGGGAATCATACAGATCACAGCCATTGGAAAGACAAAGATGCAGTTGAGAGAGTTCAATGCATTTACATCTTAATCAGTGGGAGGTGTCTAGACTTTGGATGAAATGAACTTCAGGACATGGCAGGAGAAAAGGAATCAGTGACTGGGTAATAATTTGGATTGAGCATTGACATTATGCCAAGTTCTGGGCATACCTCTAAGATTGGTACAAGCACACTTACATTGTCCCTAATTTGAGGGTGGTAGCATCACATAGCAGATAAGGCAATGGGGGGGGTAGTCAATAATGCACTGAACATGGGAAGAGGAAATGTGTGACCCTAGGCAAGTCACAACAACTGAATGCCCCAATTTTCTCATCTCAAAAGTGGGCAAGGAAGAGGGTACTTTGTGTACTCTAAGTATTCTTCTAGCTCTGAATCTATGATGCTATATATCATCAAATGGCCAGGGATTTGTCAGTGAGGGCAACTAGGTGGAGATCTGGTACTGGAGACCAGAAGACTTGAGTTCAAATGCAACTTCAGACACTATCCCTGTGACCCTGCACAAGTCATTTAATTCTGTTTACTCCAGTTTCCTCATCTATAGAATGAGCTGGAGAAGGAAATTACAAACCAGTCCAGTATCTTTGCCAAGAAAAGCCCAAATGGGATTACAAATAGTTGGACATGACTGACACAACAACAAATTAATAGTGAAGACTGGGATTGCACTGAGGTCCATGTGACTGGATGATTGATTTTCCACTCTTGATATCACAGAGAAGTGACAATTAGACATGGGACATCAATGTTACTAACCAGTTGTAGTAAGGAAAGAAGAAAGGATGTATTTATTGTGCCTACTATGTACCAGGCATTGTGCTAAGCTCTTTTCAAATGCTATTTCATTTAAAGCATGCTGTCCACTAAGAATGCAGATGGAAGCATAGGATTAATCACTTGCTTATTTGGGTATGTTTTAGGGTTTTGGTTTTATAAGATTATTCACTTACAAAAATAAATAATATGAAAACATGTTTTGAATGATAATACATCTATAACCCAGATTGAAATGCTAGCCAGCTCCAGGAAGAGAGGGGAAAAAGGAAGGGAGACAATTCGAATTACATAACTTCAGAAAACTCATGTGGAAATTTGTTATTAAAATAAAAATCAAATGTTGTTTCATTTGATCTTCATAATAACCCTGGGAGGTAGGTGCTATTATTATTGTCATTTTAGAGTTGTAGAAACTGAGGCAGACCATTAACTGTCTTGTCCAGGATCAAACATCTAGTAAGTGTCTAATATAGAATTTGAACTCAGATCTACTTGACTCTAGACTAAGACTCTATTCTCAGTGTCACCTAGCTGTTGCAGAAAAGAGTCAAGGTGGAAATCCCAGGCAAGAGGGAGGAATTTATCTAGAGAAGACATTCTACCAGCTTGTTCTTGGCATTGTTGGTGGCAAGAGAAGAGGGAAGTGACCCAAAGGGATATAACCAAGTCCCTTCTTTTACCAGGTAGTCAAAGACAATGAAGAGATTAGTGGACAGCTAGATAGAACAGTGTATAGTGTGCTGGTTCTAGAGTCAAGAAGACCAACTTAAATATGACGATAAGTATGACATTGCATGAGGTCACACAGACAATATTTGTCTTGGTTTCCTCAGCAGCAAAATGAAGATAATAATATCACCAATCATGCAGGATTGTTGTGAGGATCAAATGAGAGAAGACTTGTTAAGTGCTTAGCCCAGTGCCAGATTTAAAATCCTAATTATTAACATTGCTAATAAAAATATGCATAATCTTTACAGCTAAGGAGACTTCCAAAGAATATTTCTTCATTTAACATAACCCTAACAGATATACTGTCCACTTTCAGAAAACACACCATCAAGTCAATTCAACATTTACTTAGCATCTATCATATAAAAGGTATGTGCAAGGCAGTGTGGAAAATGGAAGATGAGCAATGAGTATGAGAGACATTGGAGTCAAAGAAGAGTTAGGATTTGAGAGGGTTGATGGGAAGAAACCAGTCAAAGAATCATAATCATAGAATCTCAGATGAACTGGTCCTTAAAGACATTGTAGCTAAGCCCATATCAATCCATGAATTCTCTGTACAAGATATAGTCCTACAACTTTTTTCTTTATCTCTTATTAAGGGGATAACCATTATTTCTGAAGAGAACCCATTCCATTTCTCTATAGCTTTGATTATTAGGAAACTTTTCTTTATATCATGATCAAATTTGCCTCTTTCTTACTTCTAACCACTGCTCTTGGATCTGCTTTCTGGGGAAGCGTCTCTAGAAATGGAATTATGAGAGGGAGGAGCCCATTTGGATCAAAGCTGATGAGTTTGGTTTTAGACATGCTGAATTTCCTCAAATAATGGCTTTTCTTTCTTTCTTGGACTAAAAATTGGAATTTAACACAGCTGTCAGACATGTTCTTAAAGTCTATCTTCTTTCATGCTTCTTTCTCTTTTCATGGCATGATTTTTACACTGAAATTCTTGAAGTGTTTTCCATATCAGATAGTATTTCAATCATCTTTTTGCTGAAAGACTTATCCAGGCTGTCTTATTCTCATCCCCATAAGTCTATAATTCCCTTTTGCATGGTCTCTTAATTTTTACTTTATATGACTCTATTTGAAGTATTTTAGTCAGTTTACCTGAGTCTGCAAATTATCGGCACAACTACTTCTCATAAATGTTTATTGGCTTTTTCAGAATCCAATACAAAAATCTTCCCGCATTAAAAAAATACAACACTAGTTTAGGAATCTGTCAACTGTTCCAAATAACTTAGTCAGTTTTGTCTTTTTGTCTGTCTGTCTATCTTCCTCTGTGTCTCTGTTTATCTTTCTCTCCTTTTCCCTCATAATTCTCAGTCATTAGAAAAGTGAGACTTTGTCTAGAAAAAAATATTACAGAACAAAAATATGTTGAAACTCGTGTTTCCATAGTTATTGTGATCCATAGACAGATTTTTAGATGGATGAACAAAATATTTAACTTAAAAATATATAATAGTGTAGAAATGAGAAGACCTACTCTATATCAGGCATTGTTTGAAGTGCTACACAAAAAATGTCTTATTTGATCCTCACCTCTATCCTATGAGATAGGTCCTATTATTATTCCTGTTTTTCAATTGAGGAAACTAAGGTCGAATAGCTATTAAATGATTTACACAGACACACA
Source organism: Monodelphis domestica (assembly GCF_027887165.1). Classification (NCBI taxonomy): domain Eukaryota; kingdom Metazoa; phylum Chordata; class Mammalia; order Didelphimorphia; family Didelphidae; genus Monodelphis; species Monodelphis domestica. The sequence continues at coordinate 326,640,998 of NC_077230.1, read as the reverse complement.
GCTAGTAAGTGGCTGGGTGAGATTTGAACTCTAGGGTCTTCCTGACACCAGGGCTAGCAATTAATTCAACATGCTACTTAGCAATTTGAAAGGCAGCTTCTATTTAAAATCAAAAGGTCTGGACAAAGTCCTGTTCCACCTTAGGCAAGTCATTTAAGTTTTCTCAATTCATCAGCAATAAAGTAGGAATGGCAATATTTAATACTTAGAGGATTGTTGAGAGATCAAATGTGATAATGTATGCTAAGTCTATTCTAACCATAAATAGTACCATGCTGTTATTATTTTTGGGCTTGATTCATTAATAATAAGAAGAAATGATATTTTGTTTTGTTGTAAATTTTGCAAAGTTCTTTACGAACATTTTATTTGAGCCAGGAAGGCATGCCTTTCCTAAGTGACCATTGTGTGTTCTTGAAGAGATCCTGTAAATCTAGATCTAAAATACAGTCTTAGCAGAATCATTCCAGTGGATACTTTTATCTTGGTTTAACTGAACTTGGCATCCAGTTTGAGCTAATGGTGGAGTATGTAGGCAGAATTCACGTTATTGAAAATAGAATTCTTCAGTAAGCAATGAAAAAAATACACCAATCTCTCACTGGAACATGAACACAAACCTGGTTTCAAAAAGGTTATGCATGACATTACACATATTATTGATATCATATTTATTGCCTTCTCTGTGGTTGGGAAAGAATAAATAAATAAACAAATAAATAAAGGAGAGAATTTGGATCCCAAAATTTTAAAAACAAATGTTTTCTTTAAGACTATGTTAATAGAATACAAGATGGAAATATTCTAAGTATGGCAAACTGCATTTCACATGAAAAAACCAATTGAAGTGCAGAGATTTATCAACAGAGGATGTCAGCAAGAGATTTTCTTTTTGAACACAGTGAATAATGAATACCCTCTACTAAGATATGGAGGGTTTTTATGATATGAATCCTTGAAGGCTATATACATATTGAGGAAATAATAGGCCTTTGAATTATAAATGTAGCCTCAGATTTACTAAACTCTACCTCATAGAGGATGGGTATTATTCCTGTACCTTTAAGAGAAAATAGACTCTTGGAGACAAAGACTGCTATGGTTAATTGCCATAGCATAGAGAGAAAGACTAAAGACCTTCTTAAATGACTAAGTAAATTAAATGTTATCTCTAAGAGAGACCAAAAAGACATTTGTGGAGAGCCAAGTGAAACTGACTATCACGTGGAGATATTTCTGAAGTCAATTCTCGAGAGACTTTGAATTGCTATTCTGAGGGAATTGTGTTTCCTGAGTTGATGAAGAGTTAATAGTGGCATCCCATGGTTTGAAATGAATCAGGCTGTGATCGTTCTCACAGAATATCCATTTTTAAAAATTATTCACATGTCTCCGTATTGTAGATTACAGTGTTAATAAATTTTATCCCGTGTAATATTGATGTTTGTCTAAGCCTCTGGGATCAGGGAAATAGAGAGAAGCATTAAGGGAGGGAGCAGATTGAGAGAGAAAAAAAAACAAAGAGACAAAGACATAAGACAGAGACACAGAGAGAGAAGCAAAGGTTTATGGGAAAATATGTCTCTGATTAATTTGTAATTTTAATTTATAAACTGGGATTCACACATTATTGATTGAGAGATAAACCTCTTTATTTAATTCATGAGGAAATAACAGAACATATCACTTAAAACCCAAAGTGAAAATGAATAAAGAAATGAACCATTGTCTGTGGACAATTTGGAGAAAATGGTAATTGTGTTTACCTTACTTAGCCCCGGTGCCAACTAATAATCCAGGTTACAATTAGTTTGTCATTAAAGTATGACATTGTGTCTTCTGCCTAGCCCCCAAACAAACTATGAAATGTTTGGGATATATCTGAACAGACTAATCAAAATGAGACACAGCAATCCAGGAAGGAAGGGTTGTCTCTCTTCTAGCAAAGATGGGTGACAGGAAGGATGTGGTGAAACTTCTTTTCTTACTTCCAATGCACACACACGTGCACACACACACACACACACAGAGTCACATCACCACACTACCACTACCCACAAATTTTAAAAATTGAAGAATGAAAAAATATAGTTGATGATCTGAAGATTAATAAGGCAAAAATAAACATGAAAAATATCCATCTACACCTACTGCCTCTATAAAAGGCAGTATATACTGGTTTGAGAGTTGGCATTAGAGTCAAGAACATCTTCATTCAAGGTCCTCTTTAGACATATAATATGTGACCTTGGGCATTTCAGTACCTCAGGCAACTACCTAAGACTCAACTTTCTAAGACTACAATGAACCCAGTCTATTCTGATAAAATGACTTGGACTCTCCTACACTAATACATCTCATCACCCCCACCCCCATCTTAGGTTTAGCCTAAGCCCTTTTCTTGCATGGAGTGTTCTCTTCTTTTTAGTGATTATACTCTCTTCTCTGCCTACAGAAAAGTCTCTTTCACAAGCTACTCCTTCACCCCCCCCACAGAGACAGCCTTTCCCCCTTCTTTCATACCTTAGAGAATGTACACCACCATAGAGGATGACACTGGTTGTCTCATCTCTGAGCCTCCAAATATGTGACAGAACACCCCAAGTGTGACTCAAATTATTCAAGTAAATTTAGCTCTTTTGGCTATAATCTCCACATCTATAAAGTGACATAATAACACTGTCACTACCCATTCCACCATTACTAAAATCTTCCTTTAATATTTCATTGTTATGCAAAGGTATTTCAAAATGGAAACAATGAGCATGAATTTGGATAGGACTCAAGGTCCTGGTGTACTAAGGTCTGTGGGGGTCACAAAGATTAAGACACAACAACAAAGATGACTTGAAGCTTGAAGGATCTGAAGTAGACACCTGATATAAAGATGACCATCTGCATACTAGACTAGCTAAGTTTAGAAGTTCTACTATTGGGATCTTGGCTGGTTGTTAGAGATGGGAAAGAAGAATTTTGTTCAGGTATGATGACTCAAGAATACCACCTGCTAAAATGTAGCAGGACTGTGACTTGTATAAATGAACAGTGTACTTCAACTGATAACGGTCTGGAATCCTTCATACATCAGTATAAGTATCTTCCTCTCAGTTGAGCCTTGAGGAAAGCACTTTGGAAACTTTAAAGTGCCATGTAAATGCACAGTGTCTCCTGTAGATTATTTAACCATCATTGTCTTTATCATCATCCTTGCCTGCCTCATCTACATCATAGAGCTGTCATAAGAATTAAATGAGACAATCTATATCTAGTGTCTAGTCTTCAAGTGCTATATAAATGTGAGTAATGAATAATATTGCTACTATTGCCTGGTACCTGGAACAGATTACCCACTGTAAGAAGAGGAGAGTAAGTAAGTGGAACAGCTAGGTGGCAGAGTGGATAGAATGTTGAATTTAAAGGCATGAAAACCCAAATTCAAATCCTATCCTTGACACCTACTGGATTTACGACTCTAGATGAGGATACAGTATATTTGACTGACTGAAAAGTCAATATGAGCTTTGAAGGCGCTATTACAGGTATAGCACGAATAGTCCAATTGAACAATTGGTGTAGAGAGGTCTCTCGATTTATAGGTCTCATGTCTTCTTTGATGCAAGCATTCCCTGCTGGGTGATCTTGTGCCAATGTCTCCCATGTCTCACAATTAAAACTAAAATTCCTTTGAGAGACTTTAAGAGTGTCCTTGTGTCACTTCTTATGACCCTTATGTGATCACTTGGCTTATAAAATAATCTTTTAGGCAAATATACTTTTGGCATTTGAATAATGTGGCCAGCCCAATGGAGTTGCAGCCTATGAAGTAGAGTTTGAGTTGAGCTTGGCACTTGGGAAGGGATTTCAGTGTCCATTACCTTATCTTGCCAGGTGATCTTCAGCCTTTTCCTAAGATGATTCAGATGGAAGTAATTTTATTTTCTGGCATCGCACTAGTAGACTGTCCAGATTTCATAGGCATACAAAAATGAAGTCAGCACAATGGCTTTGTAGACCTTTAATTGAGATGTAACCTAATACCCCTTCTTTCCCATACTTTCTATCTGAGCATCTCTGACACTGAGCTAGCTTTGGCAATGCATACATCAACCTCATCATCTATATGAACATCCCTGGAAAGAAACTTTCATTGATATTCACCTACATGATGGCAAATAATAAAAAAAAAATGTTTTTAGGATCCATAAATGTTTTTGTAGACTGATCCACCTGAGGAATGAATACATTTATACAAGCTTCTCTTTGGGTTTGGGCTTACATGTAGAGTCAGCAGAAGAGTCCAATATTTATATGGCTTTATTAAAAAAAAAAACCCTCTTACATACTATGTCAATATTGGTTCCAAGGCAGAAGAGTAGTAAGGGTTAGCCTTACCACCAAGTTAAGTGAATTTACCCTCAGGATTCAAAATTTCTCCATTTACTGTAAACAGTGGTTCTACATATGGATGCCATAGGACAAAAGTCTGTATATAAAGTTTGTGAATGTGACTGAGGTCTTTGATACTGTCAGTCATTAAGGCTTGTGGAAGATGATGATGAAATCTGGTGGCTGAGAGAGTTCATCAATATTATGTGCCAGTTTTGTGATGGGATAGAATATGATACTCTCATGCTTTCCTATTCACCAATGAAGGGAAGCAAGATTGTATACTTGTTCCCATGCTTTTTAGCATGCTATTTTCATCATGGCTGTCATATCTATGCCTTTGAACAGGACAAAAGCAGCATGAAGATCAGCTACTGCACTGATGATAAATGATTTAATTTGAAAACGTTCTAAGCCAAGATTAAAGTGGAAGGAGAGATGGTTATCATCTTTTACTCTTCCCATGATTGTGCATGTTCTGATGATCAGCTTCTCAGATTGAGTTACAACAGAGAATGGTTTGATTCTGTGATGATCGTGTTAATTTTTAGGGATAGTAATATTACTTACCCTACAGGGTTGTTATAAAGATCAAATGAGATAACACAATAAAGAACTTCATAAATTCTTGTTATAATCAATTCTTTAGAAGGGCATTTAAAGTGGGGCAGGTAGGTGTTTCAGTGGATTGAGAGCCAGGCATGGAGCCAGGAGGTCTTGGGTTCAAACCTGGCCTCAGACACTTCCTAGTTGTATCACTCTGAGCAAGTCACTTAACCCCACTGGCTAACCCTTACTACTCTTCTGCCTTGGAACCAATACATAGTAGGTAAGAGGTTTTGTTTTTGTTTTTGTTTTTAATAAAGCCATATAAATATTGGACTCTTCTGCTGACTCTACATGTAAGCCCAAACCCAAAGAGAAGCTTGTGTAAATGTATTCATTCCTCAGGTGGATCAGTCTACAAAAACATTTATGGACCCTAAAAACATTTTTTTTTATTATTTGCCATCATGTAGGTGAATATCAATGAAAGTTTCTTTACTAAATATTGAGGCAGTATACCAGTGGAAGCACTATTGATGAAATCAGATTTTATTGTTTGTTTATTTTAAATTTTAAAACGTATTTACTTTTTCAGATTGCATGTTAATACAATTTTTAATAATCATTTTATGACATTTTGTGATCTGTGTTCACTCCCTCTACCCTCATCAAGAAGTAGATATGATATAGGTTATAGTTATGCCATCATACAATACATATTTCCATGTTTATCATGCTGTGTAGAACAAAACACATATTGCTTACATTAGAGAAAAATCATGGAGGAAATAAAATGAAGAGTGATATGTTTTAATTTGTACTCACACTGTCAGTTCCTTTTAAGCCAGTGGATAACCTTTTTCGTCATGAATCCCTTGGAGTTGCTCTGGAGCTTTGCCTTTTTGATAATAGCTGTCATTCATCAATGATCATTGTACATTATTGTTGTTACTGTGTACAACATTGTCCTGGTTCTACTCTACTCACTTCATTTTGCATCACTTCACATTAGTCTTTCCAGTTTGTGTGTGTGTGTGTGATTATCTTGTTTGTCGTTTGTTATAGTAAAATACTATTTCATCACAATCATCTACCACCAACTTGTTCAGCCATTCTCCAATTGAAGGACATCTCTTTATTTCTAGTTCTTAGTCACCACAAAAAGAGCTGCTATAAATATTTTTGGACAAGTAGGTCCTTTCCCCTATCTTTGATCTCTTTGAGATAAAGAATGGATCAAAAAGTATGCACAGCTTTATGGACTCTGGGCATGGTTTCAGATTATTCTCCAGAATGGTTAGATCAGTTCAAAGCTCCACCAGTGGTGTATTATTATCCCCATTTTCCTGAATCCCCTCTAACATACAAGGTGGCTCAGTGGATAGAGTGCTGGAACTGAAGTCAGAAAGCCTCATCTTCCTGAGTTCCAATTTGGCCTCAGATACTTACTACGAGTGTGCCCCTACAAAGCCACTTAACCCTGCTGACCTCAGTTTCCTCATCTTTGAAATGAGCTGGAGGAGGAAATGGCAAATCACTCCAGTGTCTGCCAAAAAAAAAACAAAAACAAAAACAAATGGGGTCACGAAGAGTCTGGGATGACTGAAAATTATTGAAAAACAACAACAGCCATTTACCCAAGGAGAATGCAGTCACCACAGTGTGATACAGTAGGAAAGAACACTAAATTTCAACTGAGAATGTGTGGATTTAAATTTTGTTTTGGTTGTTTTGTACTTGTGTGGCCTTGGTCATATCGCTTAACAAATTCTTTTATCCTCTCTTTTCTCATATATAAAATGAAAATTTTAGATTATTTATATGTACACACATGTGTCTATAAATATATATGCATTCATACATTTGCCTTGTATACATATAATATTTTCATATATTTATCTTATACATGTAAATGATCTATTTGCATAATTAAATATTTTCGCATATTACATACTTAGGTAAGCATGTATTCTTGGATTCTTTTGTATTTCCATGTCTTAGCACAGAACTTGCCTCATGTTAGGTACTTAATAAATATTGTTGATTGACTGATGGCTTAGATGAGCTATGAAACCTCACCTGATTTTAATTCCATAATCTTTTGCTAGTGTTCAGAAGGTTTGCTGGTGAGAAATCATTCTTCCATTCACTCCAGGAAAAACCACCATTAGCAGGCTCATTTTCAAGTACTAAAAATATAATACTCATTTAATCATAGTAATAACAACAGCTCTAGTAATGGCAATGACGATGATAGCTACTATTTACATAGCATTTTAAAGTTTGTAAAATTCTTTACATATGTTATCACATTAAATAATAATACAATAACTGTAGTCCCTTACCACGTGCTAAGGATTATTAGCCCATTTGATCCTCACAACAACCCTGGGAAGTAGATGTTATTATCATACCCATTTTACAGAGGAAAAAACAGAAGTTAGATGATTTGCCGCAGTCACATATCTGAGCCCATGAGCAGAGCTCTAGCCACTGAGCCATCCAGGTGCCTTTACAGCAAACATAATTTTGAGCTTCCTCTTGAGATAAGGGCTTTGGAGTGGATGACTCCAGGGTCCCTTCTGTTTTTAAGTTCCAGAATCCTCTTTCAAGGCACAAAAGTGTCTTTTCTTCCCTTCCAGCCCCTTGCTGGTATCATGGCAGCAGTGCCACCCATAAGCCAATAGAGGGCAGTGTGAGATTCTTTCAAGGAAGTAATAAGCTTCCGTGAAAACCGAGACTTAAAGGTTAACCGCTCTCCAGGCAATGATTTCTGGAAGCATTAATACCCAACTTAATGTTGCAAATGCCCAGGGGGGAGCTGCATGGAGGGTACTCAGAGTTTGAGGAAAACTGCTCCCAATCCCAACAGGAGAAATTAGACTAAAAATGACTCTCCGGGCTCCTGGGCTCAGGTTCCTCATTAGCTCACGCATCTCCGGAATGAGCAGGCAAATAATTGATATTCCAGGCAGCCACGCACGCCTTATTGTTATAAAACCAGAGAGGTCCTCCAGGTGAATTCCTCATTCCAGGCTCCACTTCAGACCATCGGGGAGAAGGGGGAATTCAGTCCTGGCTTAAGAATAGCGTGGTGTGCCAGATCACTGGACTACTCTCATTATGTCGGCTATCTCTGCGTCTTCGCTGCTGCACAGGAGAATGAATGCCCAATTCGAGAATTTTATTATATTTGGATTCGCTAATTCACAGGACAATTACTAAATTGTTGTTACCACAGTGGGAAATCGATGCGGGATCTTAAATTCTTGGGTCTGAGGTTGGTGAGGGCTGAGGAGGAGAGGAACAGAGAGGCAGAGAATGACAGAGAGAGACAAAGACAGAGAGGAGAGAGAGAGAAAAAGGAAGAACAGAAATACAGAGTGACACAAAGAGAAAAGGAAAGGAGATGTAGAAATAGAGAAAGAGACAGGGAGAGAAATGCGGAGAGACAGAAAGGTAGAAACAGATAGAAAGGGAAATAAAGAAATATAGAAACAGAAAAGTGAGAGAAAGATGAGAGAGATGAGAAAGTAAAGAGAAGAGAAAGGAGAAAGAAAAAAAGAATAGAAAGGAGGGAAATGAGAAGAGAGAGAAAGAAATGAAAGTCGGAAGAAAGAAAGAAAGAAAGAAAGAAAGAAAGAAAGAAAGAAAGAAAGAAAGAAAGAAAGAAAGAGAAAGAAAGAAAGAAAGAAAGAAAGAAAGAAAGAAAGAAAGAAAGAAAGAAAGAAAGAAAGAAAGAAAGAAAGAAAGAAAGAAAGAAAGAAAGAAAGAAAGAAAGAAAGAAAGAAAGAAAGAAAGAAAGAAAGAAAGAAAAAGGAGGGAGAGGGGGGAGGGAGGGACAGAGAAAGAGGGAGGGGAGGAGAGAGGGAGGGGGGAGGGAGAGACAGAGGGGAGAGAGAAGGAGGTAGGGAGGTAAAGAGAGGAGAGAGAGAGAGAGAGAGAGAGAGAGAGAGAGAGAGAGAGAGAGAGAGAGAGAGAGAGAGAGAGAGAGAGAGAGAGGAACTGCATTCTATTCTGTTTTGCTTTTTACTGTCTAAAAATAATGGATTTCTTATTAAGAACATCAATGAGAATTTGATTGTTTTCTAGTTCCTTAGTCAGAAAGTCAAAGCAAAAAAAAAAATAATTACTTAAAGCAGAGGGGGAAATCTCCTTAAAATTTCTGATCTATGTGTTTTGTTTTCTGCATTGTGTGCTGTCCATAGCATTCATGCTACAGGAACTAGCCCTGTCTGCATTGTGAATTTGTCTAAGAAGGATCTTGGTGAGAAAATAGGTCATAGAACTTTAGAGGCAGATGAGACCTTAGAGACCAGCTCGACCAAAGGAACAATATAAATGAAATGAGCCCAAAGAAATTTAAAGCATCTTATTAGAGCCTCAAAGCAATTGCAGATATAGTATGAATGAAAGAATCTAACATGGGCCCACAACATATGAGAGTGCAGCCTAAATCAAATTAAAATGTAATTGGGAGATAAACAAATAAACAAAAAGATGGTAGAACACAGATTCTCTTAATATGTGGCTTTCTAAGTTAATAATGTGACTTGTGGATATCCTTATGTATGATTTAGTATTCCTTATTTCTATATGAGTTTGACACCACTTGCCCATAGTGTATAGAGTACTGGATCTGTTGGCATTAGCCAGCCTTAAAGTCACATCTCTCACTTAGTGAGAGCAAGTTCTCTTAGTGAGACCTTGGGCAAGTTACTTTTTTTTTTCTATCTAGGCCTCTTTTTCCTCATCTGTAAAATATTAGAGTAATGGATCTACAAAGAAAGAACTGAAGGAATCTAAATTCAGAGAGAAACATACTATATTTCTTTTTCTTCTTTTTCTTTTGTTCAAGTTCTCTTTTACAAAATGACAAATATGGGAAAATGTTTTATATTATTGTAAATATAATCTCTAAATCAGATTACTTCCCATGGGAGGAGGGGAAGGAAGAAAGAAGAAATGGAAAGCATTTGGTTAAAAAAATTTCAAAAACAACAAAAAAATTGTGGGCTTTTTCATGTAATTGAGGGGTAAAAAATAAAATTTGAAAAAAATTAGGGGAATGGACTAGATGACTTCTAAAATCCATTCCAATTTTAATATACCATCTTTTAAGGAGCCAAATATTAATAATAACAACTGCAATCACAATAGATGGCATTTCTACAGTCCTTTAAGGTTTATCAAAGAATATTTCATAATGATGTTTTCTCTGAACCATGGCATCATAGAGTAAAAAGAACCCTAGATTTTGAGACAAAGGACCTATGTTCAGAAATCACCTGTCACTAGCTATTTGCCCTTGGACAAGTTTTCTTCTCTAGGTTTCAGTTTCCTCATTTGAGAAATAAGCGAGTTGCACTTTATGCCCTCTGAGATCTATTCTGCTTCTAAGTCTATGGTTCTTTGACTTTTTATTAAAAGAGAAACCAGAACACTATGTGGGAGGAAGATATAAGTGGGCTCATAAATACTCAGTCCCTTGGTCTTTATAGTGGGATTTGGCAATAGTTTTATGTTGTGTGAAGAACTTCTTAGCACAAGGATTCATTGCTATAGCCATATTCCCTCTGCATGGGCTGCTGCCAAAAGATTCAATATACAAAATTAGTGAGTAGAACAGCATTTTCTATACTTCAGATTCAAAAACTCATGGATTTCAGGGAGGACCATAGAACACATTTAGATAAAATCTCTCCTCTTACAGATAAGGAAACTCAGGTCCAAAGAGGTGGTGACTTATTCGAGGTCACACAACTAGTAAATGAAAGAGGTGATATTTGAACCCAACTCCTCTCATTCCAAATCCCATGCTTTCCATTGTACCACATTGCTTCTCCCAAAGGTAGATATGGAGAACTCTCTCCAGGAAGTTTGGGATTGTGAGAGGAGGGAGATTGTTCTGGGTTCAACATGGCATCAGATGCAGGTGAATAGATTTCTTCACATGACAAGATTCAATCCAATATGGCAGCCAGGTTCTTATCCACAAATCCTCTGGCATTCCACACCTCAAAAGAGGTCTATTTGAGAGTCTATTCTTGTTTCCATCTATCTACCTCTTTTTTTCCTAATATAGACAATTAACAGTAGATGTTTTTCTCTAAGCTAGGAGACCATGACCCCAAATGAATATTTTCCCTCTCATTATCCTTATCCCTCAACTCACAGTGTGATGGAGTCAGCTCCTACTGGTTCAAGGGATCTGATTGTAAAGGTATCTTTGTGATCACTTAAATGTTAGAAATCAGTCGTTAAAAATAGACATTTGGAAAAATTTTCAATTAATTACATGATTTTGTTGATGAAATGATATAAATGTGCCATATAAAAAACTTCTATCTTTACACTTTAAAATCAGTCAAGTTATAAATCAGGGCTTTATTTATTGCTATATTGATTGCCTACACTTAAGAAAGTCTTGAGAAAATATTGATAATGCACACTAAACTTAAAAGTGTTATGCTTTTATGTTGAGGAACTTGTTAAATTTTTACTAACACATCCCCACCTCTTTTTATACATGCCCTTTCTATCCTTGCTTTTATTTCTGCTTTTATTATACTATCTTAGCATATTCAGGGTGGTCAGGTAAAACTAGCACCTCTGATATGAGGGCTTGCTGAGCCCTTTTCAGGGTTGCTTTCCACCATTGGTATCTACCTGCCCTTCCCAGTTCTTACCCAGTGAGAGCCTCAGACCTCTTGGTGAATTGCGGGGGGAGGGAGGTCCTCTCCCAGGCACGTGAAGACTTCCTCCAGTGGAAAGAATAAATGAGAATAATTTTTTCTCATAATCATGAAGGTGGTAGAAGGAGGCACTATGGAGTGCTTAGGACTTGGTTAAACATCAAGGAAGTCAAGGTCATCCACTGCATCTTGAGTCATCACCAGTCATTTTGACTTTTGTCTTATCACTAGACTCTGGAAGACAGAATGAAACTGAAAATTTTGTGTAACTTTGCTGCACTTAAATCTAATTTACATGCAAGTCAAGAGACATTTCCCATACCATTTTACATGTTATTATTTTACTATCTCATTATTTTATTATTTTACTTCTTCCTCAAATGTCCTGTGGACACCAGTAAATGAGGAAGCAACAGGTGTGGAAACCAGTGTTATCATTTTGATCCTCTTAGAGTACAAAGGATAACAACTAATCAACTATTGTTCTTTCTTATAATCTTATTTTGTTCTTTCTCCTTGTCTTTTGGATGAAGAAAGGCCTAAATATCCTCACTGCTCTCTGTTTTGTAAGTTAATATTTTAGAAGCATAGTATTTACAATTGGAAGTGATCTTAGAGAATATCTACTATGATAAATGAAGAAATTGAGACCCAGATAGAAGAACTGAGTTACACAACCAGGTTTCAAATCCAGTTAATTTGAATCTATATTCAGTTCTCTTTCCATTATACCCCATTGTGTCCTATTGTGTCCTATTTCTCCTGCTAGAGCCTTAATGAAGGGTTAGGGTTAGGATTGGAGTTTTGTGCAAGGGCATCAAGATCTGTGGGATTTAGGAACTAGGCAGTAAAAATAGTTAGACTAAAAAAAATAAAAACCCTTACATTCTCTCTTAGAATTGGTATCTGTACCAAGGTACAAGAATGGTAAGGGATAGACAGTTAGGGTTAAGTGACTTTCCCAATTTGAACCCAGGACCTCCCACCTCCAGGCCTGGCTTTCTCTCCAATGAACCACCCAACACTTTAAAAAAATAAAATAAATTGTACTTGTGGTGTTTAGCACAATACCTGGTATAGAGTGGGAGTTTAATAAATGTTTATTGACTTTTTTAAAAATAGAAGTAGAACTTCCTTCCCCCCCAGCTAAATCAATATTCCAATGACTGTTAGTGTCCAGTATGTTTTTCTCTTCCAAATAGGGCACTGTCTTGAGGTCTCTCCATCACAGGATCTCATATCCCAAGGCATGAAAGTCCTCTCTTTTTACTCCTCCCAAGATGAAATGTTGGCACTTACTCTAGCAAAGCCAGTAAAATCTGGCCCCAACTAACCTGAACGCTTCTTGGAACTCGTATATACTTAGCTTAAGGAAGGTAGCATAGAGTAGATCATATAACTCAAGATTCGAATTTGGACCATCCTAGGTTCAAATCTCTGCTCCTCCCTTTACTAGCTGGGGAAATCACCAAACCCCTCCCAAGCCTTGGTTGTGTCATTTAAAAATACAGAAAATAGCACATGCCTTCTAGGACTATTGTAAGGGGCAGATAATATAGGTAAAGTGCTTTGCAAACCTTAAAAAGCTAATGTAAGTAATGGTAATTATCATCATCCTAGTAACTATCATTGTTAACATGGATCTCCTGCTGGAGGAGCCTTGCACAGGTGCTGGGCTTATAGTAAATTCTTATTAACATTTGCTGGCTGATTTTTAGAGCATTTGGAATAAGATGATTGAAAGCATCTACCTTTGTCAGGGGGAAGATGATGCCAATAATAGCTAAGAATTTAAGCAATGTTAAGTACCAGCAAGTTCTAAGGGAGCATAAGGAAACCGGGACGGTGGAGAGAAAACACAAACGGAGGGCAGGTACACAGAGCATTCATTGAAGGCAGCAAAGCCTGCTAAGGTCCAGGGTCAGACTCTGTATGATGCTGGCTCCGAGCTTGTTTCCTGACCAATGGGAATGTGGTACAGAACCCCGAGACAAATTAGCATAACAGAGAGCTCGAACGTGGATAACAATTCCCCATGTGCTATGTAGGTTATGTCTGCAGCGTTAGCCCTTGTTACATCCCGTCTGTCACTGCCACTCAGTGCTGTCAGTACCAGATGCTGTGCATTGGGGAAGATTCCTATGGAAACTGGGCTAACCTATTTTGAAGGAGGCTTTGGGGGGGTCTTTTTTCTGAAACATTTCCATGAAAATATTCTCGTAACTCCTTCTGTCTCCCAGTGATGCTGGCAGGTCTGGTGAAGGTTAAAATGGAACTCAGTTCTTTTTTCCTTGATCAAATGGTTTTCTTTGTTCTGAAAAGACAGCAGCAAGTTCCAAAGCTGCTGTGTTGGAAGGGGATTAATTATGTTTGTGATAGTTTTTCTTTATGACTTTACTCTCTATTTAATGCATGTCTTTGGAGGTCAGTGGATGAGAGCAAGTTGTTCCAGCTATCACAATCACACTTGTTGTTGGAAGGAGACTAAAAGGCTTTTTATCAGATGCCAGTTCATGGTGTCATCAATAATGGGTAATGACCAACTAATGCAGATCTCTGTTTCTGTCACCGACTGACTGAAGTTCTTGCAGCAATCTCAGGAGAAAAAGACCCCACTGCATCTTAGTTGTTGCTATGGAAATACTCTCTAACAGTAGGAAGGTGGTTTTATTTTAGTTAGTGGGCTGGAGTGATTCCAACAAAGAAAAAGAATTGTTAAGAATAAGCATTATTTTCTTGAGGGCTTGAAGATATTGCATTTGAGCACATGGCTTCCTATTGTCAGATTTCCCAGTTGCTGGGAATTTCTACTGGTAATGATTCCCATCTCTCATCCATACTCTTTGGGTTTTAGCTCTACTATGTTGAGAAAGACAGAGAGACAGAGACAGACAAAGAGAGAGAGAGAGAGAGAGAGAGAGAGAGAGAGAGAGAGAGAGAGAGAGAGAGAGAGAGAGAGAGAGAGAGAGAGACAGCAGAGATAGAAAAACTAGAGTGTAATTTTAAATGTTTAACAATTAGTTTCATGATACATTGAATACATGTTTTTTAATGTGAATTTTTTATATTCTCTCCATCACTTTCTTAAGTCTGGATAATTAACAGAACAAATAAATCAAGGCCTGCTTTTCTGTGTTTCTGAGGTGTAACCTGATGACTGGTATGCCTTTAACAAATTTCTTCCCCCTTCAGCCCATCTTCCACTCAACTGTCAATATGATCTTCCTAAAACACAGATATGATCATATCACTCTCCCTACTACTTAATAAACTTCAATAGTTCCCTATCACCTCCAGGATCAAATATAAAACTCTGTTTAGCATTCAAAGCCCTTTACAATATGATCTTCTCTTCCCTTTCAATTCTTCTTACACCCTACACTTATTTACAATCCAGTTATACTGATTCCTTTGCTATGCCTTTTTATTTCATTTTTAAATTTTTTAAATTTTTTTCTAAATTATATGTCAGTACCATTTTCATTAATCACTTTCTGACATTTTGCTATCCATGTTTAATCCTTTGCTCCTATTCCTCCCCACAATGGCAGAGTAAGGTGTTTTGGGTAATATATATGTTATCATGCATATACATATTTCCATGTTCTTCATAATGTAAACAAAGACACATAACTCTTACACTAGAGAAAAATTCATGGAGGAAATAAAGTGAAAAGTGATTTGATTCAATCTGGATTCAGAATCTGTCCGTTCCTCCCATGGCCATGGAGAGTCCCTTGGAGTTGTACTGAATCCTTGCATTGTGGATAATAGATGCCATTTGCAGTTGATTATTGCTCTGTGATGCTATAGCTTTTTAAATACAAGCCAAGTTCTCATCAGTTTTTTGTTTTTGTTTTTGTTTTGATTCATTTGAGCTCCTTGGCATTCTAGGTTTTATATCTTATAGATCACTCAATCCTTCCCTTTAATCAGGCAGATCTGGCAATTCAGACCTTGCCGCTTTGGCTGTCAGAGTGCAGTGAATGGAATTAGGAGAATAATATGAAAAAATACAACTGTCATATAATGAAAAATAAATTTAAAACACTTGGGAACTGTGGCAAATTTATGATTCTAAAAAATTGACAATGAAGTGTGCATCTCCCCTCTTTCCAGGGGTAGTAAAATAGGCATATAGAACAAGAGATGCATTTTCAGACATGGTCAATATATAAATTTGTTTTGTTTGACTATATTGGTTACAATGCAAGTTTTTTTTTTTAATTTTTAACTTTTGAGAAGGTTATAAAAGGAAATGAGAGAATAGTTATAGAGATACACAATAAAGAAAAGTAAGAAAGGGCAATAATTAATAATTAAAAATTCACAATAAAGGGCAGCTAGGTGACTCGGTGGATAGAGAGTCAGGCTTGGACACAAAAGGTCCTGGGTTCAAATTTGACATCAAACATTTCCAAGCTGTGTGACCATGAATGTGTTACATAACCCCAATTGCCTAGTCCTTTTTTCTCGTCTGTGTTGGGATTAATATTTCATCTTGATTCTAAGACAAAAGGTAAGGGTTTAAAAAATACAAAAAGAAAAGCACAAAAAAGGTGAGAAGAAGGCATAGGTAATCTGGGCAGTTTTGAAAGTATCACATTAAAATTTACATAAATTTCAAGAAGAAGCTGTATATAATGAATTTCATATGTACACTTTTTGTTGATGTTTGAATTCAAAATAAAATTTTTCAAAGTAAATGTAATTAAATAAAAAAGAATTAGCCCCAGAAGAGGTGGTTTGACTCATCTCAGAATGTCACATTAGGGCTTTCTCTAATTCCATTTCTCTGGCAATGCTACCTAGGAAAAAGTAAATATTTGTGAGTTTTCTCTGCAAAGCAGCTTACTCAGCTGTAAAAGGAGGGACTTGGAATAGATGAGCAATGACATTTCCTCCAGTTCCAAATCTTCTATTCCAGAATCTCATTAGAAGCAGCTGGATCGAAGTGATTAGAGCACAAGGCCTGAAGTCAGAAAGACCTGGGATCAAATCTAGGCTCAGATATTTACTAGGCATATGACCCTGGGCAAGTCATTTAACTGCTATCTGCCTCAGTGTCCTCACCTGTAAAATAGAGATAATAACAGCACCTACCTCTCATGATTGTTGTAAGGATCAAATGAAATAATATTTGTAAAGACCTGAGCCTAGTGCCCGTCACATAGTAGGTGCTTAATAAATACTTTTTTTCCCTCCCTTCCTATTACATCCTTTGAAGGGAAGATATAAATTGGCATGTTCCTGAGCTGGGGAAATAGTTCTGCTAATGACTGACAACCTCTGCAGTGCTAACGTAAGTAGTAGCTCTCTTACCCTAGTCTAGGTAGCCAGGGGGCACAGTTAGAGCTCCATATTGGAGTCAGGAAGATCTGAGTTCAAATTCACCCTCAGACATCTGTCACCCTGGGCAAGTCACTTAACTCCATTTGCCTCAGTTTCCTCACTTGTAAAATGAGCTGGAGAAGGAAATGACAAACCACTCCAGTATCTCTGCCAAGAAAACCCCACATGGGGTTACAAAGAGTTCCTTCTCTGGCCACTTGTTTTGAAGAGAGAAGAAACCAAGATACAGGTTTGGGAAACCCTTTGTCATTCATTTGATTTAGCAATTATTTGTTAAATACTCAGTATTGCCTAGTGAGAGACACTTGTGTAGGGGATAGAAAACCCACTTTAGTCTAAGGGAGACCTCAGCACAAGTTCCACCTCTATTGCAAACAGGCCATTGATTCTGGTCAACCTACAACTTCCCAATGCAGCAAAGCAATATCATTACCTAGGAGTTCTTGCCCTGCTGGCCAGTGAACTTTGAAAAATTGTAGCTCAATACCTGATTCCTAGGATGTTATTGCCAAACATTGTAGACCAGGGTTCATAAAACTGGCTACCTAAGATGAACCAGCTTTTTCCTAAAAGGAGCAAGGAACTTTTGTATATCAGAATAAAGAAAAAGGGAACAAAAATAAGCAACAACAACAACAATAATAACTTCACAGCTGACACTGAATTGCGAATTAATTGCAATTTAGACTTTAAGGATTTCAGCACTCAAGGTAAGTGTCCAATACTACTTCAAGGAAAATAATCCTCCTTAATTAGTTTTCAAGTAACCATAAAGGAGAAAAACGCCTCACGGCACATAATACTCACTAATTGCTTTGTTTTGCTCTTGTCTACAACTATTTCTCAAAGTCTGAAAATGTGGGTGTTAAGAATGTGCCCTTGCTTTTTCCTTCAAGCTTTAAAACTGCCTGAAAGCCTGGGGATCCATGATGAGGAAATGAAGGAATGGTACCTGGGAAGACTTTCAGGTATCTTTAGATTGGGAACTAGAAGCTTTGTAATCCAGTCATCAGAATTTAGAGTTAGAAGCACTAATATAGGTCACCTAGACAAGATGCTTTATTTAATAGATAAATGCAAATAAAAATGAAGATAAATAAATAGATCAATCTGTCTTAGGATCAGAGAGCTGAACTGACTTGTCCATTATCATATGTCTACTCCATGACACCTCATATTTATATAGCACTTTGCAAAGTACTTTACATGCATTATCTCATTTGGTACTCTAAAGGACCTTGTGACTTCAGTTCCATTGTTACCTTCCATTTATTTCATCTGTAAATCAACATGACTTCAGAATCATTAAGTGTCTTGCCCAAATTCACACAATTAACAATTTCTAAGGCTGATTTTGAAGCTATTTTTAACCCCAAATCCAACATTATATTGCTATCACATAAAATATCCCGTGTCCAAGATATGCATCAGGCTAGAACTTTGTCAAGAATTAAAAAAAAAACTCATATTCTCTCTCTCACCAGTTATATGAATAACATTGTGACCCATCACACTAACACAAGTGCAAAGGATATAACATTTAACTTGGAGTCAGGAAGTCTTAAGTTCAAATCTAGCCTCATGCACTTACTAGTTGTGTAACACTGGAAATGACCTTTAACCTGTCTGAATCAGTTTCCTTGTGCTTAAAATAGTACCTACTAACCAGAAATGTTGTGAGGATCAAATAAGATAACACAGTAAAATGTTTTGTAAACTTTAACATACTATATATACATATATATACACTAGTTATCATTATTTTTATTATTGTCATTATTTTGAAAAGAATTTTGTCATAGATTCTGTTAGACAATGAGAAAAGTGTTTTATAGTTGAAGTCTATTCCCACATGCCAGTGGATTGGATTATTAAAATGATGCCTTGAAATGATTACAACAAATTCATTCCCAGAAAGAAAAGTATATACCAGTGCCTTACTAGGTATTAGATCCTTCTTTATATTGAAAGCAGAGAATGCTCCCAGTTTGCAGTACAGGGGAAAGAGCACTAATTGGAGGAGTTTAGTTACATGGGAGCTGTCCACAGTTCTATGACCTACAGTTCAGCAGCAATTATCTCCCAAATCCTTTATCAGTTCTCATGTTCCTTGAGTGTGATGTGTATGTAGTGTGATATGTCAGCCTCACTTCAGGGTACTATGGCAATCATGTAATTTATACCCAGTTTATGCAACCAAATCTTAAAATAAACCAAGCAATTATTTATTTTCATCCTTCTTGCTTTATCTAGATTCAGTTTTTAAGGGTTTTTTGTGTTTATGAGGAAATTAGATGTTTTGGCTACTGGTAGAAACTTATGCTATCTCTATGTAATGTGTTCCTTTAAGGGTTCAGTAGTCATCTAAGCTTTCCAGAGAGATTTCTTTTGGGAGAATGATTAAACATATTCTGCTTGGCCCCAGAGGGGAGAATGAGAAACAATAGGTAGAAGTTAAAGGGAGGTAGATTTTTGTTCGATATAAAGAAGGAGATGCTAGCAATGAAAGCTGTCCAGAACAGGAATGTCTTGCTTTGGGATATAATTACTTCCCTTTCTTGGGGAGTCTTTATCTTCTAGCCTAGGGTACATTGCCACTAACAAGAGTTTATTAAAATAGAAATTCATAGTGCCAAGGTTGAGATCCAATGAGTTCGTCAATTGAATCAATTCTCCTTCTTAAAGCACAAGATACTACACTGATGAATTTATCAGGTAAGAACACATCCAAATTAAATTAATCAAGCAGAAGTGTGAACTGGGTATGAACAGACCTGAATATTTCCCTTGAATTCCCATCACTCAATGCATGAAAGATATTTCAGGTAGGTGTGGCCAGAAGTCTGAATTGATTGAGGAAACTGATCAGCTTCTAAAGGATTTATAGAAATCAAGAAGCTAATCTGGGATTGGGCATTTGAATGGTTTGAAGCTTAATAGTTCAAACCTACAACTAAGCCCCTAAGAAATCCCTTGGCCACAGTCCCCAGCACTTTTTGGTCTTGGGGCTCAGGTTAGAAAAAAAAAAGACCAAGGTTTGAGGATTTACAGAAAATTGATATTCAGGAATCTAGTGCAAGCATGAGCTTCATTACTCAGAAAGCAAACAAAAAAAAGCATAAACATACATATACCCACATACACACATGCCAAAGATATATGGTTTCACAGAGAGATATTTGACAAGTCAGATCTCATGCAAGATAGTGGCAGTATGTGTTCTGAGCAGGGTGAGTAAAGGAAAAGTGTATACCTTAAAAGTGAGCTTGGTTGAGGACAAGTAATTGATGCCAGATATGAGAGGGGACACTACTAATCAGACCCACATGTGGTGGGGGAAATTTCCCAAGTCACTTATTGATATCAGACTTAGATGAGGGAGTTCCCTAACCAGGACCAGAAATTGGATAAGGGTCTGAATCCACAATTAGATATACCAGAAATGGATGTTGGCATGCTGCTACTGCAGTCAACCAGGAACCTTGTCTGTTCAGGAGCTGTAGTTGATTTCAATGTTTGACATAGGGTCAGTGGGAAAGGATAGGCTGTCTGTCATTGCTTATATGTTTATGGTGTTTAGGACCACTTAGCCTAAGTGACACCATATTAGAGTCCTATCACTTAAACTTCAAGTAATGTATTTCAAAACTCACCATTATTATGCTCTATCCCAGGCCTTAGTCCTTATCTCCTCACCTCCTCCTCAACCAGAGGAAGATCATGGGAATTTTAAAGTCTAGGAGATTTCTGGTCTTCCCATTAGCATCCTTTCCTAGCATCACTGGAACAGCTGATGTAGTATTTGCATTTAGGAACCAAAAATAACTGAAAAAGGCAGGTGCAAGATTATACATTAAATTCAGCAGAAAAGTTACACCATGCTTAAAGGAAATTAATAAATATTCCCAATTATTTGAATATCCCCAGAAAGAAGTGTTGTTCCAGAAAGTACTAGTTCTGAGTTACCCATTTTTCAAATGTTTTCTCTTAAGTTTGATCCCACTTTCCAATGGAATGTTGGGGAAAATTGTCACAGAACTTTGGGAAGATATTTTGAACCAATTCTTCTTACTATAACACCTTAGTAAAATTAATTCATTCTTCTAAACAATGCCAATGAATTCTGGCTGATCCACTGATATAATCATGAAGGAAGCTTTTCTTGTGGGAGCTCATGAGCTACAGCATTGAAAACACACCAAGCAACCCTTCAGGAATTCACTATAACACCAAAGGGGAAAATAACAACTAATTTCTAGGTACCCAACCTACCAGCAAAACTTGGAGAGGGGACACTAGAAGAGTAGTTCCAAAGTCTCTGTTCCAATAGTGTCATAAATGTAAAATTGGAACGGACTTTGAAGATCAGTTACCCCCTCTTTTACAAGTGAGAAACTGAGGCATAGAGAGGTTAACTGTCTTATCTAAGTCACACAAGTACTAAGTGGGAGTCATTTGACTACCACTTAAACACTCTTTTCACTTTGCCATCTGGGATTAGAACCTAATATGTAACATTTCATTTATTCATTTATTTATTTATTCATTTATTTTTAAAACCCTTACCTTCCGTCTTGGAGTCAATACTGTGTACTGGATCCAAGGCGAATGAGTGGTAAGGGCTAGGCAATGGGAGTCAAGTGACTTGCCCAGGGTCACCCAGCTGGGAAGTGTCTGAGGCCAGATTTGAACCCAGGACCTCCCATTTCTAGGCCTGGATCTCAATCCACTGAGCTACCCCCCAATATGTAACATTTTAGAGTCAAAAGACATTGCAAATGATAGAGCCCAAACCCACGATTTTACAAATAATAGAATCTCAAGTTAAAATCTATATCAGAAACCTTCTGGCTCAAACTGTACTTGAAACAGAATTTTTTCTACAGCATTTCCAATAAGTAATCATTCAGTCTTTGCTTCAATACTTTCACAAACATACCATTCCCTTAAATAGTCCATTTCCCTTATGAATAATTCTTTAAGCCTCTCTCTGTTTCTTTGCCTCTGTCTTTGTCTCTCAAATATTGAGCCAATTTCCTTGTTGTTTCCTATGGAACCAAAGATAACAAATCTAGTCTCTCTACTATGATAGTCTTTCAAATACTTAAAAATAGTTATCATACCCCATGCCCTAAATTTTCTATGTAGACTAAATATATACAAAAATTTCACTTTTTAATTTTAGAAGATGGGGAGATAGGAAAAGTCTATGAAGAACTTGATATGACTTTCCAAACTAAATTAAGAAAAAATAACAATCTAATATTGGTGACTTCAGTGAAAAGGTGGATATATGAATGGGTGACAAAGCTTTATTAATACATAGTTCCCCAAGTCATGTGAGCAACAAAATGGCAGATGAGATATTTTCTCTGATCTCCAGAATGTCTCTAACTTCTCCAAAAACAAATTATGCACCAATAGCAAAGCAACTTCACCTTTTCACAGACTAGGATGCCTATAATATGAAAGAAGATAAAACAAAACAAAAGCAAGACCCAGGAATTGACAATCACTGACCCTAAACTCACTTATCATCCCTCTTCCACCTTTCACATTACTGGCAGCAAAACTACACTCGCAGATCCAATGTCATAATAGGGGAGTATATCAAAACCCACGTTTGCATCCAGTTCTCCTCTCCCTCTTTACAGTGCTATAGATTCCTCAAAAGTAGGATATGAAAGTTTGCTCAATCTCTATAGCAAGTGTATAAATGAATATTTTGAGCCTTTGGATTTCATCCCCCAGAAGTCCCTTAGTATTTCCCAAAATTCCCTTTTCCTATGTCCCCACATTTTGCATGATTGTATTTAACTCCTCCCTCCTCTTCTTGGACCTGCAACTGGGCTGAATTGAGGCAGTTCTTTTGCCCTAGTTATTATTAATAAAACTTTTTAAATATAATATTTAGTATTGATTATTGATTTTTTATTGATTATTAATTTTAAAACCCACACCAGCTTGGCCATAGGAGCTGTAATAGATAGATATTTGAGGGTGTATATTGATTGATATTAAATGACTAATGGATCAAGGTTTGTCTACCCTGCTCCCTCTTCCTCCCTCTTCAATCTCCCTTCCTCCCCTCTTCAGAAGCCTTCCAGCTTCCCCTCCCCCTTCTTTCTCCTTCAAGTCACTCAGGGTGAACTGTGAGATTTCAGAGGAAATACTCTTTTCTCTTCTTTAACTCATGTAAGGGTTTATTGGGGAAGATAGGACAAGGATAGGGGATAAGGTAAGAGGAATAGGGTTTTCCCTATTCTCTAAAGGTAGCCTTGGCTTCGGGAATATTGGGAGAAATAGCAATGCAGTCACTCTTGTGAAACAGAGTCAGTCAGAGAAATATGAGGACAACTGTCTTTCTTCTGCTGCTGCTAATCAGCCAGGTCAGTACCAGAGCTACAATTAGCTTCTTTCCTTCACTTCAGCCAGCCAGCCCCGTCACCAATATCAGCCAGCAGCCAATGACAAAAGCCCAGTTCAGTCGTTTCCTTGACTCCAACTGTCTTCCCAGTAATATTCCAAAAAGGAATCCTCATTTGACTGACAGATGATGTCTTTTTCATGACTGCCTCTTCAACAGAGCAAAAGCCTACAAAAGAAGGGGCAGCTATGTGGCTCAGTGGGTTGAGAGTCAGGTCCAGAGGGAGCAAGGTCCCATGTTTAAATCTGGCTTCAGACATTTCATAGCTGTGTGACTCTGGGCAAGTCACTTAACCTCCATTGCATAGCCCTTACTGCTTTTCTGCCTTGGAACCATTAAAATAGTATTGATTCTAAGACAGAAGTTAAGGGTTTAAAAAAAGACTATAGAAGGCTGCAACCTAGAAGCACTAATACTGCAAAGTTTTGTACTTCTAGTATTGGGGAAAATAGATTCTAAACTATTGGTACTAGGAGAACTAAGGAAAAGAGGGAGTAGGATATCATCAGATCAAAATATAATACATATCAGGGAGAATGTATTTCATCAAGGCTGAGGGAAAGAGAACAGAATCCAATTGGTGCTAGTTTTGACTATGCAAAAGTCAGTTGAAGCATAGATGCAGGCTAGTGAACTGTAAACTGCCCAGTGAGGAAGAAGGCTGAGATACTATGAGATCCAACTCCCAACGAAACCACAATCAGAGGGAACAGAATCAAGAAGTGAATAGGAAGGAAATTAATGGATGGAAAGAGAGAATGAAAGTACTAAAGATTTCACAAAGTAGAAATATCAAAGACTGAACATACACAGATAAATCAAGAGAAAAATAGTGATAGAAGGAAATATGGCCTTCTAGATCAGAGAACAAATTTAGGCATCTATGAATGAACAGTGTAAATAATGTATGCTTGATGAGACAAAGATCCCTATGGAATCTGAGAGTATGGAAAAATAACATATTGTTTCTGAATGGTTTGATAGAGAAATGAAAATGCTTAGAGCAGAATTTATGCCCTGAACAACAAAAATAATGAACAGAATAGAAAATTTAAATAATCTGCAGTGACAAACCACTCTGAGGAAACAAAATAGAGAACAATTTATTGAGAATATAAACACACAGAAATTAAGGACAATCTAGAAGAGAGGCAAAAAATAAGAACATTGAAAAAAATGTTCTCATTTTGGATATTGATGATAGGATGTATAGAGACAATTTAAGGATCATAGATCTTCCAGAAAAGATGACAGAGCAAATTTAACCCAATAATAAAAGAAATAATTAAACTGTTAAGAACTTTTAAATATAGAAAATGAAATTCCAGTGGAAAGAATTCATATGTCATCACCAGAAACACATGGTGAAGGAAAAAGAATGACAGAAAACAATGATATGTAGAATATACAGGAACCTCATACCTACATATTATGAATACTTTCTTCAAGAAGAGAGTTTGGAGATACTAGATCTCCAAAACCAACCAAAACCAATACCAAAAAATATCGTTATAAAAACTTAAATTGTTTCTTTTCTTATATAGGAAACAATGGCTAAGTGGCATCAGGGATAGAGTATTGGACCTGGAATCAAGAAGATTTGAGTTCAAATCTAGCCTTAGTTGCTCTTTTTTCCCCCTCTTCTCTCTACCATTCATCAGGTTAATAATTGAACATGCCACACATGTACAAAATGGAGTTCCCATTATCCTAGAATGAGGTGGGGGATGAGATGAGAGGAAGAGGAAGGATATGAAGCAATTACTGACCTTTAAATGATGTTCAGAAACTAGGGGCTCTAGAAACCCACCCCTTTCCCTTGGGAGAGAGTTAGATGTATGGCCACCTAAGAAACCTTGACCTGCCTTTGCTAACAAAATTCAAATAGAGCCTCAAACTAGGCTGGGACAGAAAAAAATGAGGATTGAAAAAATCACGGGGGACTAGAAAGTCCAATGGGGCCACTCTGTTAATTTCCTTCATTGTAGGACCAGTCCTGAACTAGTCAAGGGACTTGTGCAGTTGGTATGATATCATCAAGAGGTAGGAGCTGAATTAGATGACCCAGCCTAGCTCTTTCCCATGGGGCACCGAGGTCGGTGAAGAATGAGACCCAGGTTAGGCAGGCTAGCAGAGAGCTTTATAGATGCCACTGTAGCCAATGTAGTGTACCTATTTGATGATGCCATAGTCACTATAATTCTGATTGGGTTCAAACACCATTAAATAGATCATCTTCAGGCAGAAGGGTATAAATAGTACTTAAGAGTTTATGGAGAAGGGAGGTTGCACCAATTTTTTTTCTTGATGATTGGTAGCAGCTACCAATCAACAATTGCTAGTGCAAATTTATGAGAAGTACCGTTTTTTAAAACAGAGTATCAGTAGAGAGAAAGCCAAGTTAACCAAAAGCTTGTCAAGAGACTTATTTAGTTCAAATTATCCCAGGGGCATTTTAAAATGAAATTGGAAGGAGGACAATGAACAGATAATAAAAGGGAAAGCACCTGTGTAGATTTCTATAATTGATTCCTTTTTTCACCAATAAAAATGGATCTACATTTGGCTATATTTTAGTATCCTATTGTGCTGTCTGATGAGATAATACTGTAGAAAACAAAGATGAGAAGGCCATTTGTATTAGACTAAATCTAATACCCAGGAGGTGTCTTTGGGAAGCAACACATTTTTGGACCATTAAGGAACCAAATCTCAAGTTATGTGGAAGAGGGGAGGATACCAAATGCTTGGAAAATATGGACCTAATCACCAAAAATATTGTCTTAAGGGCACTTGCCCCCAAAATGATACATACTTATATATATATATAAGTATGTATGAATATATACATTTTATGTATATATCAATATGTTATAATCCTTAACAGATAAAACAAGAGAAAACTAATTACAAGCAGATTATTACTAAGCAATAAAAGAACTAGGAGATAAGTTTGCCAAAAATGTTTTACACAATCATGGAAAATGTCCAACTCAGAATAGGCATCAACATTGTTCCAAGTATACTATATAGCTATGAATAATGGAATACAGGAGTATAACAATAATTAAATTTGTGAGTCATGCAAAGGGCAAGGGAGAGATGAATGGAGTAGGTCACACCATGTTATCAATGTAGATATATTAAAAATAAGTGGCATAATGCACATCAGAGAGGTGTATGAAGGAAAAGGATGGAAAAAGTCCTGAAGATCAAGCTACATGATGATTAGTTAAAGTGAATTTGCATGTTTATCTTGGAAAAGAGAAGGCTTGAAGGAGACATACTTCTCTTCAAGTATGTGAAGGGATGTTAAATGGAAGGAAGATTGGACTTCTTTGCCCAGTTCACAAATGTGAAAAAAGAACAATGGTTGAAATTCACAGAAAGGCAGATTTCAAGTTAATATAAGTAAAAACTTACCCAAACTGTAGTTGTCCAAAAGTGACTTGGGCTGCCTAGAAAAGTGATGGATTCTCCTTCACTTGAGATGTTTAAGCAAAGGCCAGGTGACTCACGGCCTGTATATATTTATTTACATAATATCTTCCTCACTTGCTTGTAAATAATTTGAGTGTAGGGACTGTCTTTTGCCTCTTTTTGTATTCCAACTACCTAGCATTCAGTAAGTATTTAACAAATATTTACTGATTGATTAAAATAGAAAACAATCTGTGATGAGAGAGTTAATGAAGTAGACAACAGAACTGTTACATGATGACCAAGGATGAATGATCATTACCCACTGGTAGTTATCATCGAGAATATAACATTTGAGATAAACTTTAAAGAATTACTGAGGACAGGAAGGGTGGAGAAGAGAGGTTCCTTTTGAGAATCAGAACCAGATTGTCTCTGAGGTCCCTAATTCTGAAATTCTGTGATTCTGTGACCATCAGTAATGGGATAATGGCAAGCATTTTCAGCAATAAGGTCAGAGCAGAATCCACTCTTCCATTTCAGATTCATTTGCTTTTCATAGCCAGTTCTGGGTATATTGCTCTTCTGGGCCTGGCCAGAACACTTCAGTAGCTCTTTACTTCTCACTCTATTTAGTATATAAACACTTTAATCTGGCATTGAAGTCCTTTTACAAAGAGTCATCATCTGACTTTTCAGTCTTATACTGTTCCCTGTCATATCCTCTATGCAGCCAAATTGGATAGTAGACTTACCAGAATCCTATCCAGGCCAGTTATCTCCTTCTCTCCATCCCTTCCCCCAATTAGAGAAGGAATCATTTGACAAAAATATATATGTACATATAAAACTATATCTTCCTCATTTCTACTTATCAGTTCTTTCTCTGCAGGTGCATATGCACAAGTCATTCTTCAAATAATATTTCTGTTGCTGAATATGCTGTTTTCTTATTTCTGCCTGTTTCACTCTTTATAATTTGATGTATGTTCTTCCATGTTTTTCCAAAATTAACCTATTTGTCATTTCTTACAGCACGATGGCATTCCATCACAATCATATGCCACAACTTGTTTAGTCATTCCCCAGTGAATCACTTCAATTTCCAGTTCTTCTTACTACAAAAAGAGTTGCTATAAATAATTTAGAATATACAGGTTCTTTTCTTTTTATACTGATCACCTTAGGAAATAATCCTAATAGTAGCATTGCTAAATCAAAAGGTATACAAAGTTTTATAACTCATTGAGTATAATTCAGATTTCTCTCCAAAACAATTGAATCAGTTTACAGTTCCACCAATGGTGTATTAGTGTTGCCATTTCCCCAGATTTCCTTCAACATTTGTCATTTCACCCTTTTATCATTTTAGCCAATCTGATAGGTGTGAGATGATATCTCAGACGTGTTGGATTTGCACCAATAAGTAATGATCTTTCATCCCTCTATCCTCACATAATGCCTCCACCTTTTACTTTATTAATTCTCCATCACAAAGTACTTTCTTTTTCTAATAGTAAATATATATTAAATGCCTATGATGTACCAGACACAATACTAAGTGCTGGGAATACAAAAAGAGACAAAAGGCAGTCCCTACACTCCTCAAGGAGCTTACTATGGAATGGAAGAGACATCATACACATATAAACAAAGCAAGTCAGGTAGAAAATAGAATGGAGAACATTCACAGTAAGAGAGACAGGCAGAAAAAAATGCCTGTAGCCAAGAGATAGAGTGTCTTATTCCCGGAATGGCCAGGAGCTCAGTATCACTACATCAAAAAGTACCTCAAGTCTCTTTATGTACACATGTATGTATGTATATACGTTTGTATAGTCACAGGTCTACATTCATATGTCATATGTATATTTCTATTGGATTGTTAACTAAATGAAAGCAAAAACTGAGTCTTAACTTCTTCCCTTAAAAATTCTAATACTTAGCCAAACTCTGATACCTATACCAGGAAGAGCAAAAAAAAAAAACAGAGAAAGAAAATTATAGGCCAATTTCATTTATGACTATAGATATAGAGATCCTAAGTAAAATATTAACCAGAAAACTATAATAATACATAACAAAGATTATAATTATGACCAAATGAGATTTATATTAAGTATAGTGGGATAGTTAAATGTAAGAAAACTAGTAATGTAATTGATTGTATTAACAAAAATGTACCAAAATCAGGATTATATCAATAGATTCAGAAAAAAGTTTTTGATGAAATATAACACACTTCTATTAAAAATGTTTGAAAGCATAGATATAATGAATTTTTCCTTAAAATAACAAAAAGGACATATTTAAAACTATCAGCAAACCCCTACAATGGGGTTAAGTTGGAAGACTTTCCTATAAGATCAGAAGCGAAACAAGGATGCCCATTATCATCAGTTTTATTAAATACTGTGTTAGAAATGCTAGCAATAGCAATGAGAAGAAAAAGAAATTGAAGGGATCATAATGGGCAAATAAGTAATACAACTATCTCTTTCTTCAGATTATATGATCATATATTTTGAAAATCCTAGAGATTCAACTAAAAAGTTAGCTGAAACTATCAGTGATTTTAGCAAAGTAGTTGGATATAGAATAAATTCACGTCATCAGTATTTTTATGTATCACCAACAATGTCCTACAAGAAGATATAATGAGATAATCTCCTTAATGTAACCAAAGGAAAAAAATAAAATATCTAGGATTATATCTACTAAAGCAAACCCAGTAACTATATGAACAAAATTATAAAACAATTTTACAAAGAAAGTCAGATTTAAATAACTGGAGAAATGGCAACTATTAATGGCTGAATAGAGCCAATATAATTAAAATTATAATCCTCCCTAAACTAATCTACTTGTTCAATGCCAGTCCAATTGAATTACCAAAAATTATTTTATTGAACTAGAAAAATAGCAAAATACATTTGGAAAAACAAAAAGTCAATTATATCAAAGAAATTAAAGAAAAAATATAAATGAAGGAGGTTTAGCAGTACCAGACTGGAATGATATTATAAAGTAGTAAATATCAAATTACCTGGTATTGGCTAAGAAATAGAAAAGTAGAACAGTAGAACAGAACACACAATAAACTGTTTTAATTTTTTTATTATTTTAATGTTAATAACAAATTTCCACATAAAGCAATTCAATCTGGGTTATACATTCATAATCACACAAAACACATTTTGATGTTTTTCCTTTTTGTAAGTGAATAATCTTAGAAAATCAAAACCCCAAAATATAAACTCAAGTAAGTAAGTGATACATCATATGCTTTCATCTGCATTCCTCCTCCAATAGTTTTTTCTCTGTAGGTGAATAGTGTCTAATTAGAAATCTGGTATCCTTGAACTCCATTTCCCAGCACCCCATTCTTCTCCTGTCATCATGTGCTGACATAGGCAGGCTATAAATTCTACCTTTTCCCACCTCTTTTCTTCTTGCCTTCCTGTTGTGACTTTGGTGGAGCAGGCTTTTTTTTTGACCAGGTAGATTAGCTTGGGCACATGATTTTATTTTGTTAGATAATTATCTTTTTCATTCCTTTACTTCTAGTGATTATTAATAAATCTTATAAAATATAATATTTGGAGTTATTGTATATTAATTTTAATCTTACAATAGCATTCTTTTTCATAAGTCCCCCAGAATTACAAAAAACAGTTGTAAAAGTTATAATAACCTTGTGTTTGACAAAAATAAAGATCCAAGATTTTGAAATAAGAATTCACTATTTGGTAAAAAATTATTGGGAAAACTAGAAAGCAGTCTAGCAAAATCTTGATATAGACCAAAATCTTACATTACTTACCAAGATAGGATCAAAATGAATACAAGACTTAGGCATAAAAAAAGAGATATCATAAAGCAAATTAGAAGACCAGGGAATATATTACATATCAGATTTATGGATTAGGGAAGAACTTATAAATAAGCAAGAAAAAGAAAGCATTATGAGATTTAAAATGAATAATTTTAAATAAATTAAGTTAAAAAGATATTGTACATATAAAACTAAATGTAGCCAAGATTAGAAGGAAAGAAGTAGGTGGTGGGGGTAGTTTATAAACAGTTTTTTGGATAAAGGTCTCATATCTAAAATATAGAGAGGGGGAATTCCAGGTTAACATGGCTGCAATATAGAGGCAGGAATCTTCCTCTCCTCATCACCTACCGATATTGACTATCTCAAAAAGGCCAAAAAAAATTCTTATGAATAAAAGGACCCCACAATAGGGCACAGAATTGAAGGTACGTGAAATTTGGGCATTTTCACACTATCAGGAGGTGAAATAGCTTCCACCAAAACGCAAGCTGATCAATCCTCCTCCACCCCACCTACAGAGCCAGAGTCAGAGCCAGCACACACTAGAATCAGCAAGCAAGGGAAGGGAACCTCTAGTTCCTTGGCAGCTGACTAAGACCACCAAGGAGAGCAGCTAGACTTGAGAACTCAGCAGGCTGAAGAGCGTGAACCTTGGGTGCAGAGATAGCACAGAGAAGGGCAGCACACAGTAGAAGCTGGGGAGAATCAAGAGGTGGACTTAGGCAAAAACCATGCTCCTTAGCTCCATACACAGAGAGCCTGCCCTCCTCACTCAGACTTCTGAATAGAAAGGTAAGGAAAAACCAGCATAGTGATGGCAAACAATGCCCAGGAAGAAGAAAAAAAAAACTTCCACAACACCAAGAAGAACAAGAAGAAGGCATTGATCCTGGATAATTTTTATGGAGAAAATTCCAGACTACAGAGGAAACAGCAGACGAAAAACAAGCATATGCATCCAAACCTTGCAAAAAAAAAAGGAAATTTGCCACAAGCTTTTAAAGAATTTAAATCGGAGCTTATGAGAAAGATGGAAGAGATTTGACAAGAAAAGTGGGAAACAGTTCAAAAAGAAAATAACAGTTTAAAAGACAGGAAATCCCAATTGGTGTAGCAAGGGAAAGGCAGAGACTGGGAAGGTTCCATTTCCACTCTCAGTAGTTGATACACTAAATGTGGGGGCAACAGAACACTGGGACTCTAAGTGAACTGTGAGGGACATTTAAACTTTTACCACCACCCCCTTACCCCGGCACATGTGCTAGATGGCCATCTTGGATTAAAATTTTTTTCTTGTTCTTTAAATGTGTGTGGATAAATAGTAATCAAAGTAGAGTATAATGGAACTGATTCTCTTTTGTATAACACTGTAATATTGAATGTAAACATGTCTGGGGACATGTTAAATTATTTCTTATACATGTTTTGGAATTGTGTTTTACACATCCCTTACATTATTTTTACCTCATTTCCCAAAGTTTGTTATGTGATATAAGATTATCAATGGATGAAGCCCTGTATGCATTTATCTGTACAAACTGCTTTATCCTATGTTCTCTTACTATGTATCTGTTTGTTTATTGTATACAAGTGTAGAGTTGTGGTGTTTAATACTGGACATGAATGTAAGGCTGTAATAGTATGGATTACCAAAGACTCTGAACTGAAATAGATGATTGTACTAATAAAATAGAAGCTAGATCACATGGAAACATGCATGAAGGGGAAAAAAGGTTTATTACTATTGATTATGAATTTGGCTTAAAGGAAAAAGATGGAAATATTAAGAATTTAAATAGGTTGCAAAAAGAGGAGGCATAATGCAAGGTTACCTTATTCCCTCTAAGAGAAGTCCCAATGGTTTCTCAGGATGAGATATTTAAAGTGAAAACTCATAAGAGATTTACCCCAAAGAATTTAGTCAATAAAAAGGAGAGCTTCTTCCTTTGTGGAAGAACCAAACAAGGTGGTCAGGGAAATATGAAGAATCACTGATATTTTTGATCCAGACTATAATGATTTATCTTTATAAATGAAAGAACTGTTAACTAAGAGGGAGAGGAATAAATTTATAAAGGAGACAAGGAGTGACCCTTTATTAACACCATGGGCAGATGATTACCAAGATACAGATATGAACAACAAAGCACAATATGAATTAGTGAAAGAAGTTAGACAATCAATACTGGATGTTATGAAAAAATACAGAAAAATGCCAAACGCATGGTCTAAGTTTGAGGGAATTGAATAAAAGGCAAACACCTCCTACCTTCCTTGATCATATTACAGAGTCAGCTGAAACATATTTAAACATGGATATTCTAGAAGAGGGAACAATTGCACATATAAAAAGAGTTTCTGTAAGGAATTCTATCCCTAAAATCAAATTACTTTTTATGAATAATTACCCAGATTGGGCAGAAATGGAATTAGAGCATTTAAGAAAGAAGGCAAAATACCTATGTACTGATAATGAGGACAAATATGAGGGAAGGGATACTATTATAGAAGATCTAAAAAGAAAACTAAGGGAAGCAGATAACAAACCTAAGAACAGTGAAATTAAAGAAGTTAAGGCAGTAGAAGCACTAAGATCCATGCAACCTAATAACCACTATAAAATAAGGGAAAGAATATCTAGTCCCCAACAGTGTTTCCTGTACAATCATATTGGAAATTTTGTCAGAGAATGCAGATTTAGGGGTCAATTTTCAAGGCAATTGAATAGAAATAGAGGGTTCAATAGACAAAATAACTATAACAATAATTGGAACAATAATAACAAAAATACTAATGAATAATTACCAAAGGACATGACAGCAAAGGAAACTAATGAATGTTGGTGGGGATATGGCAATGATGGGACATTGATGCATTGCTGGTGGATTTGTGAATTGATCCAACTATTCTGGAGAGCAATTTGGAACTATGCCCAAAGGGTGTTAAAAGACTGTCTGTCCTTTGATCCAGCCATAGCACTGCTGGGTTTGTACCCCAAAGAGATAATAAGGGAAAAAAACTTGTACAAGAATATTCATAGCTGTGCTCTTTGTGTTGGCAAAAAAATGGAAAATGAGGGAATGCCCTCCAATGGGGAATAACTGAACAAATTGTGGTATATGTTGGTGATGGAATATTCTTGTGCTCAAAGGAATACTTAATTGAAGGAATTCCATGTGAATTGGAATGACCTCCAGGAGTTGATGCAGAGTGAGATGAGAAGAACCAGCAAAACATTATTCACAGAGACTGATACATTGTGGTACAATCAAATATAATGGACTTCTCCATTAGTGGCAACGCAGTGATCCTGAACAACTCAGAGGGATTTATGGGAAAGAACACTATCCACATTCAGAGGAAAAACTGTGGGAGAAGAAATACAGAAGAAAAACAACTGTTTGAGTACATGGGTTGAGGGGGATATGATTTGGGATATAGACTCCAAATGATCATCCTAGTGGAAACATCAACAACATGAAAATAGGTTTTGATCAAGGACACATCTTAAACACAATGGAATTGCATGTTGGCTACGGAAAGGGGAGGGGGAGGAAAGAATATGATTCTTGTCACCAAGGAATAATGTTCTAAATTGACTAATTAAATAAAAATTTTTCAAAAAAATAATAATTACCAATGAGGAAATAATGCTAACATAGGTCAGAATGCTTGTTGTCAGGGAACTCAAGCACTAGATTTGAACACTATGCAGGACTGGCTTAAAACCAGGGAAAGGCCCAAATATAGTCAAGTTGTTGAGTGATCAAAACAATGGAGCATGTTCCTTATGAAGGTTTACCTTTACCCAGAGTTCTTCTGTATTTGAATCAAGGGAAAATAAATTGAGATTAAATGAAAGTGATTGTAATGGTAATGAGGTTAATGAAGCTATAAGTGATGTGATTGAATCAAAGAATAATGTAATTAGTGTTAATAATTGTAAGGAAAATGAATATTGTAATGGAAAATTAATGGAAAAGTCTAATGATTGTAAAATAATGGAAAACAATGAAGAATGTAAATAAGATAATTATAATGTGATTGTAAATGTGAACAATGATACCAAGGTATAGAGTATAAGGACCAAGGAGAGTAGTGATAAAGCTGATGATGGTGTTAAAGATGTAAAATCCTGAGAATATCATGCAATTCGAGCAGATGTTAACTTGCATGGGCAGGAAATGACTGAGCTTTGCACTGATGTTACTATGATTGGAAACATTTCAACCACCAAATAGTACAGAACCTTATGTATCTGTCACTATAGGAGACCAAATTTATGATCTTCTGATTGATACTGGAGCCAGTAAATCAGTTTTGCAAAATCTTCCTAAAAATTGTAGAGCTGTTGGTATGATGGAAGTAATAGGAACTATTGGTAAACCAGAGAGAGTAGCAAAATTAAAATTAAAAAATTATTTTTAGGTCCATTATCTTTGAAGCATGTATTTCTTTTTATGCCAGACTGTTCCATGTATCTTTTAGGTAGAGATTTATTATATAAATTATGGGCAACAATCCAATGTACTGATAATGGTGATATCTCATTACATCTACTAGAAGAATCTCTGAAAGCTTTTCTATTGCTGTTCTTAGATTCAGTCAGTACAGAGGATGACTTAGATTCAATCTATCCTATACCTGAGTATATCCCTGAAGATCTTTGGTCAAAGTCTTCCACAGATATAGTCTATTGAAATCAACTACTCTTATAAGGGTGAGGACTAAGGAAGGACCAGTTCCTTGTGTACCTTAATATCCTTTAACTAAAGAAGCAACAGAGGGTATAAAACCAATCATTGAATCCCTAATCCAACAAGGGATCATAATGCCTTGCATCTCAGAATATAATACCCCTATTCTTCCAATCAAAAAGCCAAAGCTAGATAAAAATGGCAAAGTAGCATGTAGATTCATACAGGATTTAAGAGCTGTAAATGAATATGTGATAAAGATACATCCTATTGTACCAAGTCCAGCTGCTATAATTTCTTCCATTCCAAGCCAGGCAAGATATTTTACTGTGGTTGATTTATGCTCTGCTTTTTTTCTCAGTACAAAATTCATGAAGATTCTCAAAAGATCTTTGCTTTTACCTGGGGAAAAAACACAGGGACCTGGACTCATCTTCCACAAGGGTTCACAGACTCACTGAGCCAATTTTCGCAAATTTTAAATAGAGATCTAAAAACTATAACATTCAAAGAAAGTAAATTAGTGCACTTTGTGGATTATATTCTCCTTGCATCCCCAAATGATAAAGTATGTCTAAGAGATAGCAAAATTCTTTTGTTAGAATTATATAAGCATGGGCATAAAATCTCTAAAGCAAAAATCACAGTGGGTTTTGCCTCAAGTGTAATATCTTGGATTTGTGATATCAGAGGGTTCCAGAAGTATCACACAGAAAAGAATAGCAGACATCCAGAAACCAAGTGCTCCTAAGATCAAAAAGTAACTCAGGGCTGTTCTTGGAACAACTGGTTTCTGTAGACAATGGATACCTGTATATAGTGAATTAACAAAATGTCTAACTGATTTAACTAGGAATACAGAACCAGCACCTCTGAAACTAAAGCCTGAACATCTGCAAGCCTTAAGTAAGCTTAAAGAAGTCATTTTTTAAGTTCCAGCTTTGAGTATCCTGGACTATACAAAACTATTTCAAACATTTGTCAATGAAACCAAAAGTATTGCTTCTGGTGTACTGACACAGACTTTAGGACAAAATTATTGTCCAATTGGATATTATAGTTGTCAGCATGATCCAATAGCTACTGGTACAGTTCCTTGTCTAAGGGGTGTAACAGCTGCAACTGTGTTAGTCCAGAAGTCAGCAGACTTAATTTTGGAATATCCATAGACTGTGTATTTTTCACATCAAATAGAAACGACAATGAGAAAATTTCATACTCAAGCTTATTTAGATCAAAAAATTTCTAAGTATGAAATTATTCTCCTAGGGAGTGAGAACATCCAGTTGAGGAGGAATAGTGTATTAAATCCAGCTATATTCTTCCTGATTTGCCAAAGAACAGTGAACCATTACATGAGAGTGTAGAAGTAGTAGATCTAGTGGAGATGCCTAGGATGGATTTAAAAGATACTCCTATTGAAAATCCAGTCTTGGTGATGTTCACTGATAGTTCTTCATAGTTGTGTAATGGAATTAGATGTATAGGTGCTGGAGTGGTCACAGAATTTGAGACACTGTGGTATGGCTCATAACCTAGTAACCTTAGTGCTCAAAGGGCAGAGTTGGTCACTTTGAAGAACAGATGTATTCTAGATGAGGTTACAAGTTCAAATATTTATATGGATTCTTGTGATGCATTTTCTGTATGTCATGCTACAGGAAATATTCAGAACCAATGAGGTTTTATTACTGCATCAGGAAAATAATTGCTATTACGAAATAATAACTGAGTTGTTGGATGTTATCCAAAAACCTAAACAGTTATTGGTGATCCATTTTAAAAGTCACACTTGTGGCAGAGATTCAGTCTCTAAAGGAAATCATAGAGCAGATATAACTGCAAAATTTGCTGCCAGGAATACTCTAGTGTATGTAATGAATTTGTCAACTATTGAATCTGAGGACTTAGAAAGAGCTTATGTAGATTCAGAAATTCAGAAGTGGAAGGAGAAATTTGGATAAAGGAAAGAACATGGAATATGGGTTGCAGACACTGGAAAACTACTGTTAGCAAAAGACTTATATACCTATTTCTGTCAAGCCATCCACACAAAAGGTTATTTTGGTACTCAAGCTATAGTAGACTCTGTAAAAAAGACAATGGTAGCTCCAGGTATAAGTACTGTAGCAAATAATATCTGTACAAGCTGTTCTGTTTGACAAAAATTTAACCAAGACGCATATAGACAGAAATGTTTAGGTGGTAGACCTTTAGGATATTGTCCATTTGAGAGTATACAAATTGATTACATTAATATGCAAAAAGCTGGAAGATGCAAGTTTTGTCTGTTAATTGTGGACAGGTTAACAAAATGCCCTGAAGCATTTCCCTCAAATACAAATACAGCTAACTTTGTGGTAGAAGTATTGATTAAGGAAATTATTCCAAGATTTGGTGTACCACTTACCATAGACCCTGACAAGGATCTCATTTCACCCAAGATATCCTAAAAAGAGTCTATAAGAATCTAGGAATAACATGTAAATATCATGTTCCTGATCACTCACAAAGTTCAGGTCAAGTGCAGCGTGTAAATAGGGAACTGAAGACTATGGTGGGGAAAGTTTGTGCTGAAACTCATCTAAATGGGTAGATAGGGACTTCTGGTTTAACGTGGTGGCAGTCTAGATGCAGGACTCTCCTCAGTACCTACCAATATAGACTAACTCAAAAGGCCAAAAAAAATGCAAATTCATATGAATGAAGGAACTCTACAGCAATTGAAGGTACATGGGATTTGGGCATTTCCACACCATAAGGGGGTGAAAAAGCTTCCACCAAAATGCGAGATGATCTACCCTCCCCCACCCCATCTATAGAGACAGAATCAGAGCCAGCATGTGCTAGAATCAGTGAGTGTGTGAGGGGCACCTCTAGTCCTTGGCAGCTGACTAAGATTGCCAAAGACCTACCCCTGAGAACAGCTAAACCTGAAACCCCAGCAGGCTGAAGAGTGCAGACCATGAGCACCCATGGGGAGATAGCACAGAGAAGGGCAGCAAACAACAGAAGTTGCAGAGATTTGAGAGCTGGCCTCAGAAAAAATCCTTGCTCCTTAGATCCATTCACAAAGAGCCTCATCCTCCTCACTCAGATTTATGACTCGAAAGGGAAGGGAAAACCTCCATAGTGATCATAAACAGTGCCCAGGAACAATGTCCCAACACCAAGAAAAAAAAAGAAGGAGTTGACCCTGGATAATTTTTACATAGGAAAAACCTAGGCTACAGAAGAAATAGAAGAGGAAATACAAATAAATGCACCAAAACCTTCCAAAAAATGGAAATTGACCACAAGCTCTTGAAGAATTTAAATTGGAGCTTACCAAAAAGATAGAAGCCTTCTGGCATGAAAAGTGGGAAATAGTTCAAAAAGAATACAACAGTTTAAAGGGCAAGAACTCCCAATTGGAGAAACAGCTGGAAGCCATAAAAAGCTGAATAGACCAAACCAAAAAGGAAAACCAGTCTTTAAAGACCAGAATTAGAATTGGAAGTCAATGATCTTGAAAAACAGCAAGAATTAATAAAGCAAACTCAAAAGACTGACAAAATAGAAGAAAACATATAAATATCTCACTGAAAAGAAGACAGATCAGGAAAACTGATCATAAAGAGACGATTTGAAAATGATTGGTCTACCTGAAAACCCAGAAATACACAGAAATGTTGACATCATACAACAAGAAATTATCCAAGAAAACTGCCCTGATGTACTTGAACAAGGAGACAAAATAGACATTGAAAGAGTTCATAGAACACCCTCTACACTAAATCCTCAAAAGACAACTCCCAGGAATGTAATTGTCAAATTTAAGTGATTCCAAGCTAAGGAGAATATTTTTACAAGAAGTCAAAAAGAGACAATTCATATATCAAGGAGCACCAACCAGGATTACACAAGATCTGGAAGTTTTCACACTAAAGGACCACAAAACTTGGAATATGATATTCAGAAAGGCATGAGAATTGGGTCATCAACTAAGGATCACCTACCCATCAAAACTGACTATTTACTTCCAGGGGAAAGTATGGGCATTCAACAAAATAGAAGATTTCCAAGTATTTGTAAAAAAAACAAAAACACCAGAACTAAGTGGAAAGTTTGATATCCAAGCACAAAAATCAAGAGAAACATGAAAAGGGAAATAAGAAAAGGAGGGAAAAGGGGGAAAATGTTTTTTTTTCTTTTTTAAAATTTCTTCTTTAAAGGGTTTCAATATAATCAAATTGTTTATATTAATATATGGGGCAATGTTATTTGTAACTCAAAAATTATATTCACTATTATGGTAATTAGAAGAATCATTTACAGGAAGAGATTGGGGTAATAAGTGATAAAAGATGATATGCAAAAAAAGAAAAAGGGAGGGGGGAATCAAAGGTCTCACCAAAAGAAACTTGAAGAAATAAGGTAAATAGGATAACCTTTATCACACAAAGAGACACATGGCAAAGGGAGAGGGAAGAATAGTCTAATAAGAAGGTGAGGAAGAGAGTGCTAAGAGGTAATACTTAAACCTTACTGTCAGTGAAATCAGTTCTGAGAGGGAAGAGCATCTAGATCCATTGGGGTATTGAATTCTATCTTACCCTACAGGGAAAGTGAGAAGGGAAAACTAAGGGGGGAGGGGTATGGGGAGTACAAAAGGTGAGGGAAAAAGAACAGGGAAGGGAACTTACAGACCTAAAATGGCCAGATATTCTTCCCATAGCTTTGTTTTACCTCCATACAAGACCAAGAGAAGATTTACATATATCATCTTATGAAATGCTCTTTAGACATGCTCCATTACAGTCAAAAACTTGTAAGACAGCCTATACATCTCTCTTAGGAAGAGACTGTCAGCTTGCTTCATACATAAGTGCTTTACAATAACAGCTTAAAGAACTACATGTTATGGGAATATTGATCCAATATGGTCCATTGGATTATTCTCTCCATATTTTCCAATCAGGAGACATGGTATATGTGAAAAATTTTGCTGAAACATTAGCAACAAAAGAGAGTTGGATAGGCCCTTATATAATTGTATTAGTTTCTCCATCTTTAGTAAAAGTATTAAGTAGAGATTTATGGTATCATTGTTCACATATAAAATTAGCTCATGGAATTAATAATGAAAGTGTACAAATTATTGAGGAAGAAAATGAAGAAGAGATGGTGGAAAGTGAAAATAATCAGTAAAATTGAGTCTTCAGTCAGAGAGATCAGGAAGGAGAGGACCATTCCAGTGGAAGAGGACATTTTGATGGACCAAGACAATGCAGATGAAGAGGAGAATTCAGGAAATTAATGGGCATTGTAAAAAAAAAAAACATAACGATAAATACTTTAGAGGAAATTTGCAATGAAGAGGATCAAATAATTTATGGACTAATGGACTAAAAATGTGGCTAATATATTATAATACAAAACAACATAATATATATTCACACAAGCATTCATAAATATATTTACTACCAAGGATTTGGAGAAGAATTCAATTAAGGTGAGATGAGAAAAGAAGGAAATTCGGAAGGAGTGGTAAGTATATTACATGTAACAGTAACACTGACATAACCCTAACAAACAACAAAACATAGCATGAAAAACAATATAACAAAACTTAAAAACAAAAGCATAAACATGGTTAGGTTACATTGAATCACTATTTGAATGAGTGAAAAAATGTATGACTAGGGTACCAACAATGTTACAATTAGCTATAAATTAGTTAGTTACTAACAAAAAAATAGTTAGATACTTAGTTTAGCATAGGACTATATGGAGAGAAGAGAATTTTGAAGATAGGGATTTAGTTAGATAGGATTAGAATTTAAGATAGATAAAATAAGGTAAGATACTGAATTACAGTACAAAATACATTACAACATACCTAACACCATATATTACATAGCACAAATGACATATAGCATCACATATCACACAAAATTATAAATACACATGTAAATATATGTGTGTATTATAGTTAGGATTGTAAAATTAATTGTACATGTAGTGTAATGTAGATTTAAAATAGTTTTGAGTGTTAAATAGTTGTAGATAAGAGAGTGGGAGCCATAAACTGTGATAATTAAAATGTTTTGGGAGCAAGGGAAATATATAACAATTATGACCTCTGAAATATGTTTTCTACTGTGTCTTGGGTTTATATAACTATAAGATGGTCGCCAGGGAATATATTCCCAATTTATGAATATGCCCAAGCCAACTGGGTTTTATAGAGAAATTTAATTTATAATACACTGATTAATCAATAGAAAAAGAGAGAAAGTAAGAAAGGAATAAGAATGAATAAATCAGTCAGTTGGTTTTATCACTCACCCAAGATCTCTCTAGGTAAGGCTTCTCATGCCAACCTCAGACTCTACCTTCAAGAGAGCCTCCTTTCAAGAAATGTTTCCAGAAAATTCTCCTCCTTCAGAGCCAGCCAGAGCAACCTCCTCAGTCCTCCTTCAGAGCCACCTCGCTCAGAGCAAAACCTCCCCTCTCTCAGAGCAAAAAACTCTCCTCTCTCCTCAGACCCCGCTATCTTTATGGAAACCATCTAAGTTCCCTCCCCTCAGTTCTCACATCTCCCAATCACTGTCCATGTCTCCCCTGTGCCAATGGTGGCTCTAGTTTAACCCAGGACCACCCAGAGGTCTATGGCTTTGCACATGTCTGTTGAAGGTCATATTCTCAAATAATTAAATTTTGACCTATGCTGCAGCTCTTCCTAAATCCTGTTAGACTGAGTAGGGTGGAGATTGTAAGTTCCAAGACCTGGTTCTGTCATTCCAAGTATCTCTATTGTATCAATTCTAAAATCAATAATGACTCAAAGAACTTCCTGTTCTATGCTTAAGCATAGGTCAAAGCCCTTTCCATTGTTTAGCAAAAGGTTTCTGTCCTCTTAAGTAGGGAGAAGGACTCTCCCATGCCAAGGGTTTTCACATTCCAATAGAGTTCTTACTATCAGTAGGAAATTTTTTCCAAGTATGAAACTTTCCAATGGTGAAATTTCCAACATTCACGAGTCTAAGAAATTTTAAGGTTTACAATATGTTTAACATATATAACATGTGCATAAATGTGAACTATACATGTGTATATGTATAGCATATATATGCATAGTATGTATGTATTGTGTGTATATGTGTGTAAAATATATGTAACTACATCACTTATGTTTAATTTTATCTATTGTTAAATGTATTTTGCATATGTGAGTTTGATGTTTGGGTTGAATTTCTTTGTAAAACTTATGCAATGTTGTGCTTATTATATTTTTAAATGTTTTCTCTAAGTTTGTTGTTAATGCATTACAATAGTAGTAGAATGTTCTGTATTAGTTGATAAGAGTAGTATTTTATGAGTTTAATGTTTGCATGAAAGTTGTGTTTATCTTTTGATTTTGATGTTATTTGCTTGTTGTGCTTTTGCATATGTTTGATCTGTATTTTGAAATTTGTAATGGTTTTTAATTTAATTCTCTTTTTCCTTTCCTTGATTAAATCCCTAGAATAGGATAGTGTTAGATAGGTTAAGATAGTTGAGTATAGGTTGTTTGTTATTTGGGGTAGATATTTTAGTTTAAGGAATATATAAGTAAGTTAGTGCACGGATGCCAAAATAGTATTTTCAACACAATTTTGGCTTTGTGAAATGGGAGGACTGTACAGCAAGGGAAGTTGCAACAAAGTTACAAAGATTGATTGACAGCCCTCAGGCCTAGATTCATAAGAGATGGCTGGGTAAAGATTTTAAGTTGTTGGATAGTTTTTCAACTGTCTGTCTCTGAAGCTGGATTCAATACAGAAGCTTTGAATCTGAGGCTCACTGAATTAACCATCTCTTAAACTGCCTGCCTTGGATTATCACCAAGAAAAGATTGAGTGGTACTTCCCCCATTCATTCTGGTGGACAGTGATTTGGATGAGGATTCCTCTGCTTCCTGGATCTTTTAAGGACCTTCAACTGAATTCTTCAGTGACCCACCAAAGACTCTGGAGAGTGTGAGAATCTGGGCTCCTTGTTTATCCTTTATTTAACTTGTAGATTAGTTTAGTTTAGTTAGATTAAGATTAATGTAAAAACTTTATTGGGTTAAGAATCTGGGTGGAAAATAGTCAGATGGTCCATCCTTTCCTAACATTCCCTTCCCTTTTAAATAAAATTATTTATTTACTTGTGTGTGTTCCCTTTCCTAAATCTCTCCCCCTTTCCTTTAAAATCCCCATATAACATTGGAGACCAAAATTAAACAGCTGGAAGTCATGAAAAGAAGTATAGACTAAATCAAAAAGGAAAATCAAAAGATTATAGAGGAAAACCAGTCTTTAAAGACCAGAATTGGGCAATTGGAAGCCAATGATCTCACAAAAGAGCAAGAATTAATAAAGCAAAGTCAAAAGACTGACAAAATAGAAGGAAAAAATATCTCATTGAGAAAACGAATGATTTGGAAAACAGACCAAGAAGAGACAATGAGAATCATTGGACTCCCTGAAAATCCAAAAATAAATAGAAATTTTGACATCATAAAATATATAGAGAACTTTTTCAATAATATAATAATATCAATTTTCCCCTAATTGCTAAATGGTCAAAGAATTTGAAGAGGCAGTTTTTTTTTGGTTGTTGTTGTTGAAGAAATCAAAGCTATCTCTCCCTAAATGAAAAATACTCTAAACCATTATTGATTAGAGAAATGCATATCAAAACAACTCTGATACATCATCTCATACATGTCAGATTGGGTAAAATGGTAAAAAAGGCAAAATGACAAATGTTGGAGGAGATTTCGGAAA
Organism: Monodelphis domestica; assembly: GCF_027887165.1. Classification (NCBI taxonomy): domain Eukaryota; kingdom Metazoa; phylum Chordata; class Mammalia; order Didelphimorphia; family Didelphidae; genus Monodelphis; species Monodelphis domestica. Next base: position 326,596,839 of record NC_077230.1, on the reverse strand, counting down.
GTGGCAACACCAATATATTGTAGGTGGAACTGTGAACTGATTTGACCCTTTTGGAGAACAATCTGAATCTTACTCAAAGAATTATAAAACTTTGTATATACCTTTTGACTCAGCAATACCACTTTTAGGTTTATTTCCTGAGGTGATTAGGATAAAAAGAAAAGAATCTATTTGTTCAAAAACATTTATAGCAGCTCTCTTTGTGGTAGCAAAGAACTGAAAATTGAAGGGATGACCATCCACTGGGGAATGGCTAAGCAAGTTTGGGTGTACAGTTGTGTCAGAATACTACTGAACTGCAAAAAAAAATGACAAATGGGTTAATTTTAGAAAAACAGAGAAAGACAACATGAAATTAGGAAGAGTAAAACAATTAAAGCCAAACAAATATTATAATCAGCAACAGAAATATTGTTTTGGTGAGTGATTTATATACTTCCACCTCCAGAGAAAGAACTGACAAATAGAAATAAATTAGACATAATTTTATATATAAATATATCTTTTTTTGTCAAATGATTCCAAGGGAATGGAGGCCAAGGTTTAACTGAATATTTAATTGCAGCAAACAAATTAATTAGTTAATTAAAAAACTCTATTACATATGTACTTTGGGCATTATCTCCATTTTGAAAATAAGGAAAAACTAAGGCCCAAATATGACTAGATTTGTTCAGCTTGAACTGATGGAGTTGGGACCCAAATTCAGGTCTTCTACCATCCTAACACTCAGCCTCCGACTTAGGAAAAGTTCAGAGGCCATTTAGTCCAACTCATTTCACAATAAGGGGTCCTATCCACAAGAAGTCCTTTCCACCTTTCTATCACACTACATATCATTAAACTATATGTTTTTAAAATAATAATAATTATTATTATTATAAAATATCACGGGTAATAGCTCTGTCTCCGTTTTGACAGAAGATTTCTGTTCACAAGATAATGGTTATTTAAAAACACAGCGTTTCCAGGTACTGAATTCAACACAAGTTTATATAAAAGAGAAGAAAAGAAATAGAAAGAAGAAAATCTACTAACTGTCCAATTTAGTGCTAATTTAGAAAAAAAAAAACTGCTTCAGTTTAGGTTTTGGAAAGCAAGCAGCTGCATGTCTTATGAAGGTGGTAACTGAGTCTGAAGGCCAGAAGACATGTTTGTCTGTACAAGGCAAGAGAAGAACAAAGTACAGATGGCAGAGTAAAAAAAAAAATTCTTTTTAAATAGCTATTTTTCCTTAGCTACAAGTATCATATGTAAATTTTGAGGTGAGTAGGGTTGTAGGAAAATGGAATTTGCAAGCAACTTCTGAAGCCTTAAAAGATGATCTATCCCAGGAGAAGAAAACTTCCTGTAAGGAGACAGTATATGGTTTTCTCCTGTTGTTTGAAAGCAAAGAGATGCTGAATGCCTACTGGATGGATATTTGTTAAACACCTACTGTGGGTAAAACATTATGTTTCACTGATATTTCACTCATATCAACTGCTAAATTACAGCTTAATTGAGTAAAATTTAATTTAATTGGACTAAACTATTGCTTTGGCATGATTACAGATGGAATAATTGGGACCACAGGGACAAATTTCCTGGAATAAATGTGACATATGAAGTATTGGAATTCTATTTAGAGGAAGGAAAATGAGAGGGAAAAACATATATAATAAGGTGTGCATAAATAAGTTAGGTTTGATTGGTGTAAACACTGTGCTGGCAGGGTCAGAGTTCAGAGAACAACCACCAGGAACATGAAATAATTGAATAATGTGTCATACAAAAGTCAGAAAAAGAAATTGTTCCTGTTTAGCAGAAGGAACCGAAGATATAAGGAGGACATGATAGCTCTCTTCAAGTATTGTAAGACTGGTCATGTGGAAGAGGAATTAGACCAGGTCTGCTTGACTCCAGAGGGCAGACCCAGAAGCAGGAGATAAGAGTGTCAGAGATGGAAATTTCAGAACCATGTTAATTTTTTTTTTAAAGAAAATGTTTCATAGCAATTACAACTAACTAAAAGAGGAACAGGCTGGCTATAATTATCTCTTCTGACATTCAGATAACTTTTTTAAGAGTAAGACATGCCAACTCACCTCATAATTCTTGTGCATGTTTAATAAATGAACATTAAATTGGACAGAATTTTCCCATCTGTAAAATGGGATAATAATTATTATCTACATACCAGGATTATTATATATTTAAAATGAAATTATAGTTATATAGCTAGAAGTGCTTTCCAAACCATAAAATTTTATATAAAGCATTAAAAATTATATATAATCCAGGTACTATATTAAAAACAGGTCCATATAAAAAAGGAGAAAAAAGAAAGAAGAAAGAAAGAAAGAAAGAAAGAAAGAAAGAAAGAAAGAAAGAAAGAAAGAAAGAAAGAAAGAAAGAAAGAAAGAAAGAAAGAAAGAAAGAAAGAAAGAAAGAAAGAAAGAAAGAAAGAAAGAAAGAAAGAAAGAAAAAGAAGGAAGGAAGGAAGGAAGGAAGGAAGGAAGGAAGGAAGGAAGGAAGGAAGGAAGGAAGGAAGGAAGGAAAGAAAGAAAGAAAGAAAGAAAGAAAGAAAGAAAGAAAGAAAGAAAGAAAGAAAGAAAGAAAGAAAGAAAGAAAGAAAGAAAGAAAGAAAGAAAGAAAGAAAGAAAGAAAGAAAGAAAGGAAGAAAGAAAGGAAGGAAGGAAGGAAGGAAGGAAGGAAGGAAGGAAGGAAGGAAGGAAGGAAGGAAGGAAGGAAGGAAGGAAGAAGGAATGAGGGAAGGAAGGAAGGAAGGAAGGAAGAGAAGAAAGGGAAGTAGGAAAGGAAGGAAGGAGGGAAGGAAGGAAGAAAAAGAAGGAATGGAAATATATAATATATATTGCATAAAATACTTTATAACTTTGACACTGTGAGAGAAACTACCAGAACAAAAGGGTACTTAACATTTTATTAAGATCTACTAGTCCCACCCAACTGAGACCATCAAAATCTTTAAAGTCTATTCAATTTGTAATGGGCATGTCTGGGATTCCCTGAGGTGAGTTCTCAGGAGATAGGCAGAATTGGGGTCTCCAGATTTCAAGTTGACAAGATTTTGTTTCCTTTATTTGACTTCAAAAAAATGTAAAAACGAGTTTTGTCCAAGATATCCTGTATTGAAGGGGAGGCTTTCTTAAATGGGACTGGACTGCCTTGATGACTTTGACAGAACCATGTGCCTTTGAGGAAGTCCCAGTCTTAGACCCTTAGACCCTAGTCTTAGACTGAAGAATTAGTAGATATAATCTACTATGGGATATGGGGTGCTCAGGGAGGGATAGTATCTCTGGCATAGAGGGCTTGTTGTGCCCTCTTAGGGCAGCTCTCCAGCCTCTGACCCTCACCTGACACCCAGCTCTCACTTGTGGCTCCCAGTAGCTGCTAGCATGTGGCAGTGGCCACACCCCAAGCAATGGCTTCTACAGGCCGGCTAAACCTTGTGAGGGTAGCCATTGGGTCGTAGACCCCTGGTGAACCAGGGCTTTGCTCACCCAGCATGTGAAGACTGCTTCGGCTGAACAGGCGGAAGAAACCAATAAGAAGGTTCAACGGCTGAGAGGGAGACGCGGCAAAGCACTGTGCAGTGCTTATGGTGTGTTGGAGCACAAAGGACAACACGGCCATCCAATGCAGCTGAGGAAGTCTCCAGGTGTAACGATTTTTACGTGCCATTGGACCCAGGCTTCCAACAATGCCGAGAGAGTGGGACTGTCTCTGTGCAAAGACTTTTCCACTTAAATCTCCTTCAAGCACAAGTGTCTTTGTGCACACTCATCTATACACCATAGATGAAAATGCACAAAGACAATCGTCATCCTCAGTTACCGAGAGACTACTATCCATCCACATTATATTAGTATATTTATACTAATTCATACTTTATATATTATATTTTAATATAATTTATATGGTTTTAAAATGAATATGAACATAAAAACATCAACATGAAAAATAATATAATTATATACTACATATAGTATGGATATATTAGCTATTATCATGCTATAGGAAATGTAATGTCATAATATATATGAATGCCATCAGTGTACTTGGCAGATTCAAATGATATCTTGGTGGACTAGATAGAGAGATCTAGCTATATGAGACTATAATTGCATACATTTCCAATCAGTTGAATGAAAGTTGCAAAGAGTAGAGTTTCCTTTAATGGCAGTTTTCAAAATCGGGTGCGTCACTTATAGAATACAGGGCAGAAGAGATGATTTTTCACACATGGGTCACATTAGATGACTACTAAAGACTTTCTTGATGATAACTTTATAAGTTGGCAGCATAATTTATGTCACATTAACTTATTTGGACTTCACAATAACTTTGTGAGATAGGCATCACCCACTGACATTATTAATTATTATTCCTATTTTTCAGATAAGGAAACAAATTCAGAGTGTTTACTGTAGTCCCCATAGCTAGTATCAAAGCAGTTTTGGAGTTAGGTCTTAGGAATTCAAGCCATAAAACAATCCAAAATATGAAAAATATTGATGCAATTGATACAGACAAACACACCAGTTCCCACTGTGTAACCCAAATGATTGGAAAGAGAATAAGTTTCCAGGGAATTCACAAATTAGCTAATTGAATTGCGGATAACTTACTCATGAAGCACAGAGAAAGATCAGACTTTCTTTACAAATGTTAGTCATGCTCAGAAAGAATCAGACAAGAAGCTCTTGAAGTCACAGCTGAGCTGTGGAGTTGGTGCTAACCTACATGAACACACACACACACACACACACACACACACACAGAGTGAATTTATCCCTATCTTCAATTTCCTAGAGTCAGTTTTCAGATGCTTATCAGGGATATCATAAAGGGATTTTCATCTAAAGTTATCTTGTTCAGTTACACAGAGCTGAGACACCACAGACATTTCCGGGAAGAGCAGAGGCCAAGAGATGTGTATGATTCAGCAGAAAAAGAAACTCCTATTTCAAGAGAAGGCTGTGTGTGTGTGTATGTGTGTGTGTGTGTGTGTGTGTGCCGCATGAGTGTGTGCTATCTTGGGCAGTGATGTGTCTGACTTTTATTAAAATAAGGCAATAATCACTAATTGACAGTTTGATGGGGAAAATAGATATTAATCATTTGGAAAAGAATTATGAACTGCCTGTTAGGCACAATACAAATGACCAACAATGGCATTACACTTTAAGGTTGGCTAAGTTAATATATTGTCTTACTCTCAAGTAAGACTCACAACAACTTTTAGAAGAACTAACTGAAGCCATTATTTTTCTTTAAACATTTTAAAGTAAATTTATATTATATATAATAAATAATATTTTAACTTAATAAAAACATTTTAAAACCTTATTTTCTATCTTAGTAATAATTCTAAGACAGAAGATCAAGAGTTAGGCCAAAGGGATTAATGGCTTGCCCAGCACTATATCATAAATACACAAAGTACACATATAAATCAATGCCCTTAAAAATACTATAAGATAATCACACAGATTACTAAAATGAAAGGAAACACAGGATAAGTACCAGATAGAATCAAAGAATCTTAGAATGGGAGAGCAGCATGTGAATTGAATATTTGTGGGATCTCAAACCCAGTCCACTCCTGGAAGACTCCCCCTCAACAGGTGATCACAGAAGTCACAGAATCCAACCTGGGCCACTCCTGTAAGAATCACCCCAAAGGGCAATTATAGGAGTCACAGAGTCAGATTTGCCAGCATCACAGGTGATACTCCTTACCTGGGGAGGTTGTGGAGGTCAGGAGATGTGACCTGTAGAAACTGAGGTGAAATCTTGGGCCAACTGAAGGATCCTGTAGGAGGGCTTAGCCTGAGCTCAAAAAGCCAGCACATGAAGCTCATTCATTCTCTGCCATTCCTTTGGGCTTGTAGAAGAAACCCTTCCTCAGCCATCTGCATGGCAGGAACTGCACCAAGTTGGAATCCAAGACTTAATCTTACTTTCAGTTAGAAAGGCCAAACATCTTTTTCTCTCTTTCTTTCTCTTTACTAATAAATACTTGCACATTTAATATAAAGTTTCCAAAATTAATTTTGATTAATAACAATTTGACTGACAACAAAGTTGGAGACATTCTTTAGGATTTTTTCTTATTTTTTCTTTCTTTTTCTTCTTCTTCCTCTCAGTTTTTATTTTCATTGAGTCACAAAAGTGACTTACTAGAAATTTTTTTTCCTTTTTGAGTTTTGGGTTTCTAGGATGCCATGCTTGGATTGGCTTGGTGAGACCTTAACCCTGTGTTCTTTTAAATTGGCTTGTTAGACTATGGGGTAGGAAAGTGGAAAGCTTTTAGCTCAGCCTCAGAAAGTAAAGGATTAGTGTGATTTGAGTGGAGAGATAGATTTTCTTTTTATTTCCACTTTCTTTTTAAAATTACCCAGGGCTTAGGGTAGTTCACAGAAGCCACACAGTTGCTTGAGAAGGAGGTTTAAAGTAGATTTTAAAAATTAAACTTCTTTAGGAGCAAGTTAAATTTTAAAGTGTGACTTCTTGAGGGTGAGTCCTACAGTAAGATTGGAAAACCTGATTGCTTTCCCCCTTTTTCTTCTTTTTTTGGGGGGATTTTAAGATTTAGACAATGAGAAACTCTGGGGACCCTGAAAATAATTATAAATTGGATTCCACAAGAAAGCCTTCTTTATAATGTCTGGATTTCATGGGGAGATAAGGGTGTACCCTTTGAGCCTTGGATGAAGAGGAAGGAAGCAAAAAAAATATTTCTGTAAATATTGGTCAAAATAGGTTTTTCTCATGGCCTAGATATGGTTCATTTGAATATAAAGAATTAAAGGAGTTAAAGATGGCTATAGGAAAAAAATAATTCCAAGGAACTGTTTTACTGGTTTGTTTGGGGGCTTACCTTGAAAACTTTACTTAACTAGTGTCTAACCTGCTCCCCTTTTACTTCCCCAACATTGTGTTAAACCTCCTTCACCTTCCATTTTTCTCCACCCAGATCCTTGCTTCATATTTTTTTGAAGATCTGGCCATCATCCTAATACTACATTTTTTTTTTACTCTCCTCCTCCTTCTCCCTCTCTGACCATATTCCTTCCTTTTGTCCTTGCCTCAACTCCTCCCAGGGTCTATTCCTTGTTTCCTCCCCCTCTTCATTTTTCCCCTCCTCTTCCTCCTATTCCTCCTTTATCCTTCTGTTCCTCTTCTCCTCTTTTTCCTCCTCCTCCTCTTCCTCCTTCTCTTCCTCCTTCTCTACACATTCCATATATTTTATTGTTTGGATTTTACTCAGATTTCAGACTTGAGAGTGGAAGCTAACTCAAGTAAAGGTATGTTTCCTCTGAGGGAAGTTACCATGCATGATCATAGAGGAAATTTAGTAAAAATAAGAAATCACCTGCCTTTTTCTGGCAATGATATAGATAGATAGATAGATAGATAGATAGATAGATAGATAGATAGATAGATAGACAGATAGATAGATAGATAGATAGACAGACAGACAGACAAAACTCCTTCCCTGTTGAACCCTTGTTTGTTATCAAGTAGTTTGAAAATATTTTTAGGGCTTATAACCCAATCTGGGTTGATATAATGGATCTCAGTACTTACTAAAGGAAATAGACAAGTCATTCTTGTAGCTACTAATAATTCTCAAAATGAGTATGCATTTTAAAATGGCATTTTACAGATTTCCGGGTAAACATGGCTGCAATCTAGATGCAAATCGCTTCCTCTCCCCGGCACCGAACGAAATAGACTACCTCAAAAGAGCATAAAAATCATCTTTGGAAGAACTGAGGAACTCTCCAGTACCCCAAAGAAACGAAGGTACATGGGGTTTGAACATTGCCACACTATAAGAAGGAGGAAAAGCTTGCACAAAAACATGAACTGAGCCGCCCTATCTCCCCCACCTCCCCCACTGAACCAGAGTAGGTTATCAGAGCGCTCACCGGGACATCGAGTGAGTGAGAAACATCTCTGTCTGGGGGTGGGGGGGTACACCAGGGTCCTTGGGATCTTAAGACTGCTAGGAAATGACCTCTCAGGGTTGTTTAATGGAAGAACCCTATGCACCGGAGAGCACGCAGACGGCGGGGCCCCTGCAAACTGTGAACAGTGAGGAGTCTCAAGAGTATGTAAAAACTGCCTAAGTCCACAGAGTTGCCCCTCGCTGTAGTGAGGGGGGGGGCAAGCCAGGCTCCCTGGAAACTGACAGGGAATACCAGGGATCTACTCCCTCAGAGTGGTTTTACAGGAGATTCCTGTGCACCGGTGAGACTAGAGATCACAGAGCACGGGGGCATGCTGAGCACGGGGGCAGGCACTCGAACAAACCCTGGAGGCTGGGAAGAACTAAATCCAACCTAATCCACAGAAAAGCCACCCATATCACCTGGACCTCGGACCAAAAAGGAAAGGGGAAAATAACCACCAAAGGGATGGCTTACATGGCCTGTAAACCTTAAAATTCCTTAGACTTATAAATGTTGGAAATTTCACCATTGGGAAATTTAATACTTGAAAAATTTCCTATTGATAGTGGAAACTCTATTGGAATGTGAACCCCATTGGCATGGGAGGTTCCTCCTCCTCCCTTCTTAAGATTACTTTAGGACAGAAACTTTTTGCTGAACAATGGAAAGGGCTTTGACCTATGCTTAAGCATAGAACAGGAATTTCATTGAGTCATGATTGACTTTAGAATTGATACAATAGAGATACTTGGAATGACAGAACCAGGTCTTGTAAATTACAATCTCCACCCTACTCAGTCCTAACAGGATTTAGGAAGGGCTGCAGCAAAAGATCAAGATTTAATTATTTGAGAATATGACCTTCAACAGACATGTGCAAAGCCACAGACCTCTGGGTGGTCCTGGGTTAAGCTAGAGCCACCATTGGCACAGGGAAGATATGGACAGTGATTGGTAGATGTGAGAACTGAGGGGAGGGAACTTGGATGGTTTCCTTAAAGATAGAGGGGTCTGAGGACTGAGGGGGGTTGGTTGGAGAGTTTTGGCTCTGAGTGGTTGGAGAGGTGCTCTGAGAAGCTTGCTCTGAAGGAAGCTGGAGGTGGAGGCCTCTGAGACTGTTTCTCCATTTTGGTCACTTGATTAATAGGGACTGATCTCCTTTCTTTGCCCCAGCTATCTAAGGGCTTGGGCCTTTTGGCCCAGCCTAAACAGAAGGGGTATTTAAGCCCTATTCCCTTCTCTCCCCTTTCTCTCTCCCTCTCTTTCTCTATCTCTAATACCTTTCTTCATCCTGTTTGTAATTAAACTCCATAAAAGGTTGACGGCTGACTTGAGTTTTCATTTAGGAATTACATAGCTGAATTCCTTGGCGACCTTAAATTAATATATATCAGTCTTTTAAAGTGATTTCCTTGTCACAGGCCCCAAATCAAGCCTCCAAGAAGAAAGGGGGAAAAATGACTATTGAAAACTTTTATGGCAGGAGTACCCAAGGAAAAGAAGAGGAAAAAGGATGAAATCCAAACAAAATCAAAACATGCCCCCAAAATGCAAATTCTCCACAAGCTCTGGAAGAACTCAAATTGGAGCTTATCTAAAAGATGGAAACCTTCTGGAAATAAAAATGGGAGAAAGCTGTCAGCAGTCTGATAAACAAGACTTCACAACTGGAGAAAGAGCTGGAAGTCTCTAATAAAAGGGTAGAACAAGCTGAAAAACAAATCCAGTCCCTAAAGACCAGAAATAAGCAACTGGAAGACAGTGAGCTTGCAAAATAGTAAGAATTAATAAAGCAAAGCCAAAAAATCAATGAGTTAGAAGAAAACATAAAATATCTCACTGGCAAGGTGACAGACCAGGAAAACAGAGGAAGGAGAGACAATGTGAGAATTATTGGTCTGTCAGAAAAACCAGAGATAAACAAAAACTTTGATGCTATACTACAGGAGATTATAGAAGAAAATTGCCCACATGTTCTGGAGCAAGGGGGCAAAATAGAAATAGAAAGGGTTCATAGAACACCCTCTATAATAAATCCCCAAAAGGCAACCCCCAGGAATGTAATTGCCAAATTCAAGAGCTTCCAAGCTAAGGAGAAAATCCTACAAGAAGTCAAGAAGGAGAGCTTCAGATATAGAGGGGCCCCCATAAGGATCATACATGACTTAGCAGCTAACATACTAAGAAACCGCAAAGCATGGAACACAATATTTAGAAAGACAAGAGAGCTGGGTCTCTAACCAAGAATCAACTACCCATCAAAACTGACTATATATTTCCAGGGGAAAGTATGGGCATTCAACAAAATAGAATATTTCCAAGTATTTGATAAGAAAAGACCAGAACTTAGTGGAAAATTTGATATCCAATCACAGAAAGCAAGGAAAACATGAAAAGGTAAATATGAAAGAAAGGGAAAAAGAGAAAAATATTATCTTTTTCTTTAAATCAAACCCTTTTCTATAAGGACTACATTTATATCAAATTATATATATATATATATATATATATTAATATGTGGGGGAAATGTATTGTGTAACTCTCAAAAATTGTATGCATCATAAGAGTAGTTAGAAGAAACATGCATAGGGAAAGATTGGGACATCAAGAAGATTTGATGAAAGGGGAGGCAAAGAAAGAAAAAGGGATGGGGGGAATTGTTGATGAGACTAAGATTTACTTCAAGAAATGGGGGGGGGATAAATAGAATAATCTTTCCCACACAAAGATACATATGGGAAGGGGAGAGGAAGAACTCTCATATGAGAAGGAGAGGAAGAGAGTGCAAAGTGGTATTACTTAAACCTTACTCTCAGTGAAATCAACTCTGAGAGCGAAGAACATCTAGATCAATTGGGATCCTGAATTCTATCTTACTCAACAGGGTAAGAGAGAAAGGAAAATTAAGGAGGGGAAGGGGGAAGGGAGTATAAAAAGGGAGGGAAGGAGAGGGGGGAGGGGAAGGGAGCATAAAAAGGGAGGGGCTAGAAAGGGAAGCATACCAAGATCAGTCACACTGGTTCAAAAGATATAGCTAGGGAAGAAAGGTCAGAACTAGGAGAAGATATCAAAATGCCAGGGAATCCACAAGTGACAATTATAACTTTGAACATGAATGGGATGAACTCACCCAAAAAACTTAGACAAATAGCAGATTGGATTAGAACCCAAAACCCTACCATATATTGTCTTCAAGAAACACATATGAGGCGGGTTGATACTCACAAGGTTAGAATTAAAGGATGGAGTAAGACCTTTTGGGCCTCAACTGATAGAAAGAAGGCAGGAGTTGCAATCATGATATCTGACAAAGGCAAAGCACAAATAGACCTGATCAAAAGGGATAGGAAAGGTAAATATATTCTGTTAAAAGGGAGTATAGACAATGAGGAATTATCACTAATCAACATGTATGCACCAAATGGTATAGCATCCAAAATTTTAATAGAGAAACTAGGAGAATTGAAGGAGGAAATAGACAGTAAAACCATATTATTGGGAGATTTGAACCAACCACTATCAAATTTAGATAAATCAAACCAAAAATAAATTAAAAAGACGTAAAAGAGGTGAATGAAATCCTAAAAATAATAGTTAATAGACGTATGGAGAAAAATAAATAGGGAAAAAAGAAATACACCTTCTTCTCAGCACTACATGGCACATTCACAAAAATAGATCATATACTAGGTCACAGAAACATGGCACTCAAATGCAGAAAAGCAGAAATAATAAATGCAACATTTTCAGATCATAAGGCAACAAAAATGTTTATCAGTAAGGGCACATGGAGAGCCAAATCAAAAATTAATTGGAAATTAAATAATATGATACTCCAAAATTGGTTAGTTATAGAAGAAATCATAGAAACATTTAATAATTTCATTGAGGAAAATGACAATGGTGAGACATTCTTTCAAAGCTTATTTGATGCAGCCAAAGCAGTACTCAGGAAAATTCATATCCTTGAGTGCATATATTAACAAATTAGGGAGGGCAGAGACCAATGAATTGGAAATGCAAATCAAAAAAACTTGAAAGCAAACAAATTAAAAACCCCCAGAAAAAAACCAAACTAGAGATCCTAAAAATTAAGGGAGAAATTAATAAAATTGAAAGTGATAGAACTATTGAAATAATAAACAAGAATAGAAGCTGGTACTTTGAAAAAACAAACAAAATAGAGAAAATACTGGTAAATCTAATTTAAAAAAGGAAAGAAGAAAGGCAAATTAATAGCACCAAGGATGAAAAAGGGGACCTCACCTCCAGTGAAGAGGAAATTAAAGCAATCATTAAAAACTACTTTGCTCAATTATATGGCAACAAATATACCAACCTAGGTGATATGGATGAATATTTACAAAAATATAAATTGCCTAGACTAACAGAAGAAGAAATAGATTTCTTAAATAATCTCATATCAGCAAAAGAAATCCAACAGGCCATCAAAGAACTTTCTAAGAAAAAAATCCCCAGGACCTGATGGATTCACAAGTAAATTCTATCAAACATTCAAAGAACAGCTAATCCCAATACTATACAAACTATTTGACATAATAAGCAAAGAGGGAGTTCTACCAAATTCCTTTTATGACACAAACATGGTACTGATTCCAAAGCCAGGCAGGTCAAAAACAGAGAAAGAAAATTATAGACCAATTTCCCTAATGAATATAGATACAAACTTATTAAATAGGATGCTAGCAAAAAGACTCCAGCAAATGATCAGAAGAGTCATTCACCATGATGAAGTAGAATTTATACCAGGGATGCAGGGCTGGTTCAATATTAGGAAAACCATCCACATAATTGACCATATCAACAAGCAAATCAACAAAAATCACAGGATTATTTCAATAGATGCAGAAAAAGCCTTTGATAAAATATAATACCCATTCCTATTAAAAACACTAGAAAGCATAGGAATAGAAGGGTCATTCCTAAAAATAATAAACAGTATATATATAAAACCATCTGTTAATATCATCTGCAATGGGGATAAACTAGATGCATTCCCAATAAGATCAGAAGTGAAACAAGGATGCCCATTATCACCTCTATTATTTGACATTGTACTAGAAACACTAGCAGTAGCAATTAGAGAAGAAAAAGAAATTGAAAGCATTAAAAATAGGCAAGGAGGAGACCAAGTTATCACTCTTTGCAAATGACATGATGGTCTACTTAAAGAATCCTAGATATTCAACCAAAAAGCTAATCAAAATAATCAACAACTTTAGCAAACTTGCAGGATACAAAATAAACCTGCATAAGTCATCAGTATTTCTATATATTTTCAACACAGCTCAGCAGCAAGAACTAGAAGAGAAATCCAATTCAAAATCACCTTAGACAAAATAAAATACTTAGGAATCTATCTCCTGAGACAAACACAGGAACTATATGAACACAACTCTAAAACACTCTCCACACAACTAAAACTAGACTTGAACAATTGGGAAAACATTAACTTCTCATGGGTAGGATGAGCCAATATAATAAAAATGACCATCCTACCCAAAATTATTTATCTATTTAGTGTCATACCCATTGAACTTCCAAAAATTTTTACTGATTTAGAAAAAAAACATAACAAAGTTCATTTGGAAGAACAAAAGATCAAGGATGTCAAGAGAAATAATGAAAAAAAATACAAAGGAAGGGGGCCTTGATGTCCAAGATCTCAGACTACATTATAAAGCAGTGGTCATCAAAACAATTTGGTACCAGCTAAGAAAGGAGGATCAGTGGAATAGACTCAGGGTAAGTGACCTCATCAAGACAGTATATGACAAGCCCAAAGATCCCAGCTTTTGGAACAAAAATCCACTATTTCTGGGAAAATTGGAAGACAGTGTGGGAAAGATTAGGTTTAGATCAACACCTCACACCCTACATCAAGATAAATTCAAAATGGGTGAATGACTTGAACATAAAGAAGGAGACTATAAGTAAATTAGGTGAACACAGAATAGTATATATGTCAGACCTTTGGGAAGGAAAAGATTTAAAACCACCAAGACTTAGAAAGAGTCACAAAATGCAAAATAAATAATTTGGACTACATCAAATTAAAAAGGTTTTGTACAAACAAAACCAATGTAACCAAAATCAGAAGGAAAGCAACAAATTGGGAAACAATCCTCATAAAAACCTCAGACAAAGGTTTAATTACTCAAATTTACAAAGCGCTAAATCAATTGTACAAAAAATCAAGCCATTCTCCAATTGATAAATGGGGAAGGGACATGAATAGGCAGTTTTGAGATAAAGAAATCAAAACTATTAATAGGCACATGAGAAAGTGTTCTCAATCTCTTATAATCAGATGCAAATTAAAACAACTCTGAGTTATCACCTCACACCTAGCAGATTGGCTAATATGATAGCAAAGAAAAGTAATGAATGCTGGAGGGGATGTGGCAAAGTGGGGACACTAATCCCCTGCTGGTGGGGTTGTGAACTGATCCAACCATTCTGGCGTGCAATTTGGAACTATGCCCAAAGGGCAATAAAAGACTGTCTGCCCTTCAATCCAGCCATAGCACTGCTCGGTTTGTACCCCAAAGAGATAATAAGGAAAAAGACTTGTACAAGAATATTCATAGCTGCTCTCTTTGTTGTGGCCAAAAATTGGAAAATAAGGGGATGCCCTTCAGTTGGAGAATGGCTGAACAGATTGTGGTATATGTTGGTGATGGAATACTATTGTGCTAAAAGGAATAATAAAGTGGAGGAATTCCATGGAGACTGGACTAACCTCCAGGAAGTGATGCAGAGCGAAAGGAGCAGAAACAAGAAAATGTTGTACACAGAGACTGATACACTGTGGTACAATCAAAGGTGATGGACTTCTCCATTAGTGTCAATGCAGTGTCCCTGAACAATCTGCAGGAATCTAGAAAACACTATCCACAAGCAGAGGATAAACTGGGAGTAAAAACACCGATGAAAAGCAACTGCTTGACTACAGGGGTTGAGGGGATATGACTGAGGAGAGACTCATGGAAATGGGTTCGAATTAAGAACACATGTGATACCCAGTGCAATCATGCATCAGCTATGGGATGGGGGTGGGGGAGAAAATGATCTTTGTCTCCAATGAATAATGCTTGTAAATGACCAAATAAAATAATGTTATAAAAAAAGAAATAAAATTTTTGAAAAAAATTTTTAAATGGCATTTTAAAAGACCCAAAATGGGACCCAAATATATCTGCAGACAATATGCAATGATGTGAAGCCAGGGAATCTTTGTGAAGGGGTATGAAATCTTACTCCTTAAGACCATAGAACTCAGTTAAATTAAAATATATTAATAAGGAAGCAAATGATAAGATTGTAAAATCAGGAGGGAGATATCTTGGGTTAGACGATACAAAGTCATCAGATGCCCATATCATAAGAAACCATTTTGTAAATTGCTCCTCCCCCAAAATTAAAGAGTATTTTCAGAAGAACTGTCCAGACTAGTGTAGCATGGATATAGAACAGTTGAAGAGAACAGCAATGTATGTTTTTGAAGTTTCAGAGAGGGAAAAAAGGGGAAAAGTTGACAAGGAGAAATTGAACAAATAAAAACAAGACAGGAAGAAAGACACAGTTTTTTTAGCTCCTATCTTTTTTTTTTTAATTTTTAAAATTTTTAAAATTTTTATTTGGTCATTTCCAAACATTATTCAATGTAAACAAAGATCATTTTCTTTTCTTCCCTCCTCACCCTCCCACCACCTCTCCCATAGCCGACGAATGATTCCACTGGGTATCACATGTGTTCTTGATTCGAACCCATTTCTGTGTTGTTGGTATTTGCATTAGAGTATTCATTCAGAGTCTCTCCTCAGTCATATCCCCTCAATCCCTGTAGTCAAGCAGTTGGTTTTCATTGGTGTTTTTACTCCCACAGTTTATCTTCTGCTTGTGGATAGTATTTTTTAGATCCCTTCAGATTGTTCAGGGACATTGCATTGACACTAATGGAGAAGTCCATCACCTTCAATTGTACCACAGTGTATCAGTCTCTGTGTAGAATGTTTTCCTGGTTCTGCTCCTTTTGCTCTGCATCACTTCCTGGAGGTTGTTCCAGTCCCCATGGAATTCCTCCATTTTATTATTCCTTTTAGCACAATAGTATTCCATCACCAACTTTAGCTCCTATCTTAACAAATGCAATTAAGGAAATAAACCTTTTGAGAGAAATGGTAGGGACCTTGGCAACAGACGGGCAATACAATGCTATTTCTGTAGCAAATAAGGCCATGTAACTATAAATTATAGAAAGAAAAATCAGGAAAATAGAAAAAGAAATTGTAGAGATAATATAATAGAACTTCCAACAGGGTTCATAATTCTAATGAGGTAAATTATAACCCAAACTATAATACCTATCATGGAATCTATAGTCACTGTGGGGGACCCCAGAGGAATGACCAGAGGAATCAGGATTTCTGATGGCACAAGGGAGGGGAAGGAATCTCAAGGATTCTGGAGGTGAAGATTACTTCTTTTCAAACTGAAATGTCTTAATACCAATTATTTCAGTTTTCTCCTCTCCCCATAATGAAAAGCCACATGCAATATAATCACACATGCAGATCTATATACAGGTGGCAGGTATATGTAAAGAACTTCTTAGGATGCTGGGGAACTCAGTCTGCTTGGGAAGACCCTTTCCAAGTATTGCTAATAACTTGGGCTTTCATAAAAATTGGAGAAAAATACTCTTGGATTCAATGTCCTCATGTAAAATGGGTACCATCTGCAGACTGACAGAGTAACTATATCCTGTCATATACTTTTCATTTTATTGTTTACTTGTTTTTGGATTTGGTTTTGCTTTTGTTTTTATCCTCATCTTTTTGGGCCTACAAAGTTTATAAATTAATATAATCTAGGTTATTCTGCTTTTAAACATGTTACCTTCAGTTAGTATGTTTTTGTTATTAGCTATAAACCATATTAAATTTTCCTCATTTGTACCCTCTTCCCATGACTGGACTGAGGATAATTCTATCCTAAAAATCTATAGCCAAGTGGGATATGTGTTTTTCCAAGACAAAGGAAGCCATTGGATCTTACAAATATTGGGTTTGTCACCAGATCCATTGGAGTGCTGTTTTGTCATGGGCAACAATTCTAATACATAGGAATGAGACTTTGCCACAACTTGCACCCCAGGATGCTCATATGTTACCCAAAAAGCATTTTGCCCCTTTTGCTTTTGTTATATGCCACATAAATGACAGATGGACTCCATCTAATGGGTCACAAACTCTATCAATTGTCTTTGAGAAATTCAAAAAGTTGATTTTAATAGGACTTCTAAATTGATTTTTAGATATTTGGGAGCCTGAGTACCTCTGACTAATCATGTGCCTACCTTGGACTTGTGTGTAAAGAAAGGTAAGGGTCCCTTGAGTAGTAGATACATGGGTGACAATGAGAAGTGCAATCTCTCTATTCTATTTCCTACCACAACATTTATTTTGTGCTAAGGTAAGGCTAGAAAACACAAAGGATGGGACACATAAATACATGTCTTTTATAGCTGTTACTGCTTCATCCCAGCTGAAGGTAGACTTCCCATATGGCTTGGTGACCCCTGTCTGTAACTCTTTAGCTTACTCTGCCCTTCCACAAAGATGGGATGGTACTTGTGGTCTGGCCTATCTTACCCCACCAGTGTTGGTCATGACCATTTTATTGGCCAGGTGGACAAGTCCAAAGCTAGGAATCTAGGAACTTGGTGGCATTCAAGGACCAAGAGATCAAGGCCTAATTCAGTAGCCTTCTCATCTGTGGTACAGAGGTTTTTCTGGGCTGTTCCAACTTTGGAATGATGGCAATAATAGATTCTATTAGAAATATCTCTGATGAGATTGAAAGATTGGCTCAAGATATAGTTCAAGCCAACTACTCAAATTCAAATCCTTCCTACAGGACAAGATTAACTCCTTAGCAAAGACAGTTATACAAAACTGATGAGCTCTTGATATGCTTACTGCCACAGTGGGAGGTTCATCTCATAGGTGCCTAGTGGAATCAAAACCTTCCCTAAAAGAAAAGGATTGATTCTGGCTCTTTATGAAGATATCCAGTGAAGAAGGCAATTCATTATTTCCCAAGGAAAATGCTCATTCAGTCTATCTTTTGGTATTAAAGGGTTTTTCCTAATTTTTTTTCCTGCTACCCCCTACATCTATCTCCTTAAAACTTCAGCCCATTACTCCTAGTTCTTCCTTCTGAGAACAAAACCAATTCTCATTCCTCTTCTACATGTTTTAATACTTTATTATGGTCCCCCTTAAGTCTTCTGCTCAAGCTAAACATCTTAACTTCATTCAACTGATCACTATGAGCAATGCTCTTGGTTCTCAACATTTTGAGTGCTTTCCCTTACATGTATTCCAACTCATTACAATTTCATGTATAATATGGCACTCCAACTTGGAAAAAACTTCCCCATAAATGGACTAAGCAAAGCAGAGAATAACAGACTTTGATGTCTTTTCTTCTGAATGCTATGCTTCTATGAATTCAGCTAGAGATTGTACTAGATTTTTTTATCTTTAATAACATTATGTTTACCTATATTGAGATTGTGTTTTGCTATAATTATTTATGACCACAAACCATTGGAGATAACAGAGCACCAAGAAGAGACAGCCAGTTGTTAGAAGGCCATACTACTAGAATTTTAAAAATAAAATAAGGTTGACACTTTTGATAGTCATGTTGAATGAGACTAATAGTGAATTCCCTGGCTATTAAGTTATTTTCACTTTTCATCTCATTCAGTCTATGATTTCCCCCATTGGCACTTAGTCTTTCAATACATCCCAACCTTTGCTTTAGATATATTGGACACCTATTTAGATATCTTTGCCTTGCATTCTCATTTACATTTGCTCTTTTTCCAACTTGTACCCTGCCTCTTCAGCTGTAGATAGAGATTTAATTTCTGCTTTCTTAGTGGGAAGGTAGTCACCTAATAACATTTAACTTCCCTGCCCAGGGATTCTCCCCAATGCAAAAAAAAAAAATTCTTCATATATAACATTAAGTGATCTCTTTCTTATCTTGTGGTTTTGTAGCTGCCTTTGAATTGAATGTAAACTTATTTATCTTTTTATTTCATCTGGTCAGCTTTAGATCAATGTCCCAGTCTGCTAAGCTCTTTTAGGTTCCAGATTCTATCATCCGAAGTAGATCTATAAAATTTTAGATTTGGAAAGGCCCCTGAGTATTATTTCCAACAATCTCATTTTGAAGATGAGGAAATAACAATGGATTTACTTAGAATATCTTGTTTCAAATCCTGATTTGTTACTAGTTATCTATTTGATCACAGGAAAGGCACTTAACTCTCTAGATCTCAATTTCATCAACTATAAAATTAAGTCGATGGATTGGATGACATCAGCAATTCCTCCTAACTGTCAATCTATATTTCTATTATAATCAATTTACTTGAGATGTCATTCCTTCTCTTACCCCTCTTATGAACATTTCTGGTAATATAATAGCTTGGAGGGGTGGGACTTCTGGATCATGTATGATGCATTTCTTGATTGAATATACTAGTGGGCTCTTAAAAATTAAAAAAAAAAAAACAAACAAACCTAGAATCAATACTAAGTATCAGTTCTGAGACAGAAAAGAGGTAGGGTTTAGGCAACTGAGTTTAAGTGACTTAATCAAGGTCACACACCTAGAAAGTGTCCAAGATCAGATTTGAACCCAGGATCACCCATTTCCAGACCTCATCTAGCTACCCCACTAATAGCTTCTTGACTCCATAGATCCCACAAGGAAATGTCTCACCTCTCCATTTGCTCTTAGCTTTACTACATAAGAACAACTCTAGACTGTCTGGAAGTTTATATAGGGTTGTCCTTTCCTACACCCATCCACAAGCTATGAAAGCAAGTCTATCTAGATAAACCTGAGCCTGGAATGCTTTCCTCCTTTCTTTTGGTGTCTTCTTTCTTTTTGTAAAGGTCTTCATGAAAATTTGAAAGACACAGACTGTATTGCCCATCAGCAAAGTATCACTAGTGTTGGCTCTGTGTAGAACAAAGGGAGGAGAGAGCACTCGAAGGAAAACACCAAAAAAAGATCAAGCTGAGCTTATTGATTAGATAAAGCCAAGGTAGGTAAAACATAATGTGCCTAATTAGCAGTCTTACAAAAACTAATTATGCCCAAATGAGGCTGGAATATTGGCCTCTCATCTTGGCTGGGGTCTTACTGTGCAGGTTAGTAATGTGTAAGCTACTATATTTTGCTATAGTAATTCTGTAATAACCAAGATATGCTCATGTCTTTCATGACTTTTTCTACTAGGAATTAATCTCTTCTCTTTCACTTCTTTTTGGGAAAACTCTAGACTAGAGACAAAAATAGAATTGTCCCTGCAGTAATTAGAGTAGGATGGCATGTGAGAATCAGACAGCTTTCTACTCTGCTGTGTCCCATGTTTGTGTCAGCTACAAAGTTTGATGCTGTCATCAATGAGAAAAGAGAATTAACCAAACCAAGACCAAGGCAAAATGGAAGAGGATGAGTATACATAGAAAAGTATGAACACAGGAGAAAAATTACACATCTTCAGGGACAGGGAGGGAAAAAGAAAATAATGTGAGTAAATATGTAGAGAAATACTGAGGTGGGGGGAGTGGGGTGGGGGGGATATCAAGACAATCAAGATACCTCACATTGGATAATTTCAATTTTCTCAGTAAAGTTAGAGTCAGAGTGGCCTGCTAAGAGCAAATGAATGAGGCTTATGAAGGGTGAAAGTGGATGTTAAGAGACTCTGTGAATAATAGGAAGGGGAATCAATGAGGGAAATGTCATTGTATTAAAATGATATTGATCTCAATTGCTGTTACCATGTCCAACTATCATTAGACCATAGTATTTTCACTTTTTGTGATTAACTTGTAAGTAAAGTCAGTTCTTCAGATTAAGATATTACCATTGATTTTGATGATTTATTCTTTATAGAAATTATTATCTGCTGAATGCATAGCATATAAGAAATAAGAGCCAATATTTAAAAAGGGTTTTATATTTAGTGTTACTTTGGAACCTGATAACAACCATGTAAGGTAAATATTCTAACTACTATTACGTCTATTTTGCAGATGAAGAAAATAGAAGTTGGGGAAAAATTGAAGCCTAGGTCTTTCCTGACTCCTATTCCAGCACATTTCCCCCTAGATAACACAACTTTTCAATTGATCTACTTCTGTATAGTAAGAAACAATGCTTCTTAGAATATTTGAATATTTAAAAAGACATTAAATGATCATAATTTTAATTAAATGATGATAGATTTTTTCAATACCCAAGGTTTAAAAAACCTCAAAGACATAAAAAAAATATGTCCTTTGTTTTTAGATTTCATTGATTTTTTAAAAAATGTTGACAAGTACTGGGTCAAAAACTAATAGAATCATATGGAATTCTCTGAGGTTCTTAATCTTTTTTGGTGTCATGCACCTCTCTGACAGTCTGGTGAAGCCTATGCAACTATATATCTCTACAACATTGAACTCCTATAGAACCACCTTAATTCAGACTCTTATCACCTGATCTATTGCAATAATAACCTTCTACATAGTCTCCCTACTTGAAGTAAATGAATTAATATTCAGTTATGTACTACCCTTCATGACCCCATGGACCAGAGCACACCAGGCCTTTCTATCCTCCTCTATCTCTCAATGTATATTCAAGTTCTTTTCCATGACACTATCTATCCATCTCATCCCATGCTATGCCCTTTTCCTTTTGCTGTCAGTCTTTTCCAAAATCAGTCTTTTCAAGTGATACTTGTCTTCTAATTATGTGGCCAAGATATTTAAGGTTCAGCATTGTACCTTCTAGTGAATAGTCTGAAATTCTCTAAGTACATATTGACTGATTTCATCTCCTTGCTGTCCAAGTTTGAGTACTTATCCTTGCAAAAAGTGTTTATGGTGACAGAAGTGATCTTTTCCAGATCATCCTACACATAGCTCATGATTACTTTCTTAAAACACAGGTTTATGTATGTCTTTTCAAATATACTCTACCATCTAATCATTGAAAAAATTGAATCCATTCATCTAGAGCAGTGACATCAAACTCAAATAGAAATGGATCCCTATACAAATTAATATATTCTATTGTATTTTTATTTGTTTTGTTAAACATTTCTAAATTATATTTTAATCTGGTTTAGTTGTCCTCTGATTTATTAGATCTTTCTCCCCTCTGATTTAAATATTCTTTCTCCATCTGTCATCATCTTTCCATCCCCCACCACCATTTCCTCTACTTCAGGTTCTAAGGAAAAGATAGCTCTTCTAATCAAGATGGACCCTTCTACATATATCCTAAATATCATCTTTTTTATATATTATAGATGATCCAAAATATCACTCTCCCTTTCTAATATTCTGTTTCTACTTATCTACTGATTCCTTTCCTGATGGCTAAAAAATGCACAAATCTCTTTCATTCTTGAAAAATCCTCACTAGATTCTGTCATGTCTACCAACTATATAATCCTAAATCTCCCCTTCTCGAATACAATTCTTGAATAAATGGCTTATACTCAGTGTTTCCATTTCCCCATACCCCTCACCACCATCATACACACATGTTCTTCTAAATTCTTTGCTATCTGAGTTGATACCATATCATTGAACTGAAATTGTTCTCTCTAAAGTTATTAATGAACTCTTAATTATCAAACCTAATGACCTTTTCTCAATATGCAACCCTTCAACAGTTTATACTGTTGGCTATCTTTTTCTATGGAATATTTACTACTTTCCAGGTTTTTGTGGTTTACTCCTGTCTCCTTTAATGTGTCTTCATTCATGTCATGCCTACTTAACAGGGTGTTCCCCGAGGCTCTTTCCTGGACTCCCTTCTCTTTTCCATAAACTCTCACTAAATGACCTCTGGAGCTCCCCTGAACTCAATTATTGAGATAGATGAGTCTCAGAATCTCTCTCTCTCTCTCTCTCTCTCTCTCTCTCTCTCTCTCTCTCTCTCTCTCTCTCTCTCTCTCTCTCTTTCTCTCTCTCTCATATACACACACATATGCATATATATCAGAATTTATATGTCCAAATTTTATTGGTGATATTAGATATTTATATATCCAATCAGTTCTATCCTAAGATCTATTTCCACATTACTAACTGCCTATTAGACAATGCTCTGGATGCCTTACAGACATCTCAAACAGAACATATCCAAAACAGAACTCATATTTTCCCTGAAACTCTTCCCTCTTCCAAACTTTACTATGCCTATTAAGAAATCAACATCCCTCTAGTCATCCAGTTTTGTAATCTCAGCATCAGCTCTGACTCCTCACTTCACTCATTTTATATATTCTAATAGATGCAGATCTTTTCATTTCTTTTCCCCCAACATATAACTCCTTGCCTTCATTCATATAGTCATCACCATAGTTGAGAACTTCATCTCTACTGTCTTCTAAATCATCTGCCTGTCTCATCCTCCATAATCCATCCTCCATATAACTACTAAAATAAACTCATATTTTAAAAAAATTTATTCAAAACTTGACAAACATGAACATTTATATATACAAGAACATAAAGGATTTTGTATGAAACCATGAATCTATTGTGTATAGCTTTTTAAAAGTATTTAATAAATTCATATTGATTCCAAAAACAAAAAATACATAAAATAAAATGCATACAACTAGAAAAATATTCAATCAATAAATCAGAAGAAATCCATCAATTCAATAATCATGTCAAAGTATAATCACTGTGTGTGTGTGTGTGTGTGTGTGTGTGTGAATGGAACCTAATTTAGGGACCTTTGGATTGGAGAATTCCCTCCATTTTGACAAAATTATCTTTTGGGTCCTGTTAGTCAACAAATTCTATAGTATCTAATTGTACTATCTTATAGTCTACATATTACTATCTTATTCAAAAGGATATTATGAAATTTTACCACCTACCTTGTTGAAATTCAGATACTGGACACGTTTTTTTTTAAATTAGACCTGTAACTAAATTGGTACAGAAAGATCCTGGTGAGGAATATCTCTACAAGTGCAGATCAGGACATTCTCTGCATCTATTCTAGGAATAATATTAAAAAGGGAAATAAAGCTCTCCTAGTAAAACTTCAACTTAATAAACCCATGAACCACTTCTTCCCTTTACTTTATTCCCTTTAGCAATGTTTTTAGAATGCATTCTAGAATGTCATCAAGAAATGAAGTCCTATAGCCTCACTATTCTATAGATGAAAATGGCTTCTTTCTTCCTCCTTTAAAAATCTGGGACAAAATTTGTTTATCTTCAGTTCTATTACATCTTTCCTGTTATCTAAAATTGGTCAAAGGTCCTTGACAATGGATCAGTAATCATAGAGATGCATTTGTGTGTATGTATGTATATATTTATACATATCATCAAATGAATAGGAATGTATAAAGTTCTTTGTAAATCTGAAAACCCTAGTTGAATGCTAGATTTGTCATCATCATTATAATCAACATCATCATCATCATCTCTTTTTTTTCCTCCTCTGCTATTTCTCCTCTTCCTCTGCTTCCTCTTCTCTCTTTCTCCATTTCCTTCCCATATGACCCAAAAGAGTGTCATGTCATCTTTTGCTTGCCTCTAAAAAACATAATTAAGTCCCTTGGAAGAGTTTTGAAAAAAATTAATTACTTTGTTTTATTATTTATTTATGTATTATGTATTTCTATATAATTATATTGTATGTTATATATTTATATTTATTAAAAATTTTTAACTCAAACTGAGTTTTAGGCTATTATAAACCATTATATTAATTATTCATTTATGGATGCTATTTTTCTCTTCCATCTCCTATATATGTCTTTTGTAATCTTGGTTAATCAATGAACTTATTGCATGGCCATGTTGATTTTCTTTAGACAGCTTCTCTTCTTCCTCTTCACTGAAGTTTAAGATGTGTATGTGTGTGTGTAATTTTATATTTAAATTCTCTTTGATTGTGAGAAACTCTTAGGATTCCATGGTCAGTGTTTTCCAGGGTTCTGATTCTCTCAACTTCATGAAACAGTTCTCATTTATTCAGAAAGAAATACAATATCATAATTACTTTGCCTCCTAAAAGATGGAATTATCAGCAAGATAAGTTAAAAACATATAAATTATTCTGCTTTTAGCAAGGAAATTTCTTTAGGTGATGCCTCTGCAGTTGAAGTTTACCATCATAATAACTCCTATTTGACACCAGATGTTTAATTGAGTCAAAAATTTATCTGAGTGAATTTTCCATCTATCTTATGATCTATAATGTACAACTACCATATTTCATCTATTTTTCCTCACTTGATCATTATCTAGATTCATTGTGGTTCCATGCTCGAGTTCCATGGCTTTTTATTGAAGTAAATATCTGCTTGAAATATAATATTATTCAGCTCTTGTGATTATATCCACATACATACATTCCTTGCATTGGTACAAATGCAATTAATTTCAAAGAATATCATTAAGCACATATTATAAATAGCTGGTGTTACAAAGACAAAAATAAGCAATGCTTTTCCCCAAAGATTTTATGTATTATCCAGATGATATATAACATGGACACATGTATGCAAACAAGTAGATATAAAGTACAATCAAAGTGATAAAGAAATTTCAAGAGAGAAATAAAGGGATCAGAAAAGGTCTTATGCAAGGTGTACCAAGCTTAACTTTAAAATAAGCTAGAGATTAAGCAAATGCTCTAAATCACTACTGATTAGAGAATGCAAAACAAAATAACTCTGAGATATCATCTCACACCCACCAGATTGGCTAAAATGACAAAAGGGCAAAGTGACAAATGTTGGATGAATGTAGGAAAATGGGGACACAAATGCAGTGTCGGTAAAGATGTGGACTGATCTAACTATTTTGAAGAGTGATTTAGAATTATAGAGAGTTATAAAACTGTGCATACCCTTAGACCCATCATTGCTGGGTCTGTTTACCAAGGAGATGAGGAAAAGAATCATATGTTTGAAATATTTATAACAGCTCTCTTTGTCATGGCAAAGAATTGGAAACTGAGGGGATGCCCATCAATTGGGGAATGGCTGAACAAATTGGGATATGATTGAAATGAAATACTCTTATACTATATACAACAATGAACATGCTGATTTTAAAAAAAATATGGAAGAACTATATGAGATAATAAACAGTGAAGTGAGTAAAACCTGGCGAATATTATATACTACCACAGAACTAACATCGTAAAAATAAACTGTGACTATTACTTTCAGAAAATGAACAGAAGGGTAAAACATGAAAGACACATTTATATGAACATGTTAGCCTCCCTGACAATATTCTTTGGGTGGCAAGGAGGATAGGGAGGGGCTGGGACACTTGTGGATGGGATTTATTATAGAGACATAAATAGAAGTAAGTTAAACATATAGGAGATTTTTTTATTTCACGTATGTACTATCTTCTATTTTTTTGTATATGGGAAATTTTTGTTTTGTCTGATTTTGTAAACATTCAGAATAATAAAAAAATTGGAAAAATAAAAAATAAAATAAGCCATGGCTTCCAAAAGGCAGATTTGAGAAAGGAAGGTATTTTAAACATGAGGGGCAACCTTTGAAAAGGCACAGAGAATCAAGGAAATGGAATATATGTGAGAAAGAGCAAAGAGACCTGTTTGGCTATAGTGGAAGTCAAATGGAAAGGAATAATGTGACACAAGACTAGAGAGGGAAGTTGTCATGAATGTGGATTCAAGATTGAGGATTTTGTAGTTTAGCTTAGAGGCAACAGAGAGCCACTGAATGTTTCTGAGTAGAGAATTCACATAGTCAGATACTGGGTTTAGGAAAATTTGACAGCTGTGCAAAATCTGGAATGAAGAATTGAAAAGCCAGGAAAGCAATTAGAAGACTATTGCAACAGTCCAAATGAGAGGTGATGAAAGTTTGAGCTAGTGTAGAAGCTATGTTGAGTGCAAAGAAGATGGATATAAGAAGTGTTTGAAGGTTTGATGATACCAGATTTGACAGCCAATTTGATATAAAGGAGGAAGAATGATGAAACTATTACACATGGCTTGGGTAATAAAACCCAGTGGTTAGGAAGATAATCATGTCAGCAACATTCAAGGATATTTGAAGGATGTGAAAGGTTTTGGGGAAATATTATAAATTCAAATTTAGGCATCTGCAGTTTGAGATGCCTTTATCTAACCAGGCATCCAGTATTTCAAGGCTGTTTGTCCAGAAGAACAATTAGGGCTAGATTATGGGTACTGGGAATACTCTGTATATGTATAATATCTGAACCTATGAAAGGTGGTGAGACTACAAAAGGACCATGTAGAGGGAGAGAATAAAGTCCAAGAAAGAGCCTTAGACAATTCCCACATTTAGTTGGCAGAGAAAGGATGAGGATCCAGCGGACTGTCAGAAAGGTAGGAATAAGACCGAGTTGGTAAATAAATAATGTTTCTGCCACCGTCTGTTCATTTCCCCCCCTGAAAACTTAACATTTATTTTATGCTTTACTTTTTATTTATTTTTCACTCGATAAAATTGTGTTGCAGCTGAGGGGGGAGGTGCTGGTGGAAGGTAGGGCAAGGGGATATGGAGATACAAAAGGGAAGATGGAGATTGTCTCTACATAAAGCCCTTTCTATCCTGTCCCCAGCAACACAGCCCTAACAGGTAGGAAAACTTGCCAGCTCGGAGTAGATTGCTCTCCTATTGCATACATACCCTTCACCCCACAAATGAATCAAGAGAGCTGGTTATTCTGAGGAAACTTCAGAGGGAAACAGCTACTTAATGGTTTCCTTTAAATTTTTATGTGTATACCCAAGTGGGAAGACCAATTTGTGTCAGGATACCTATTAATAGCTGCTAGTTTCCTCTGGCTTCTCCTTGCACAGGCATTGTTTACTATATTTTAGGTTATATGAGAAGTAGATGGGATTTTGGTTAGAGAGAGTGTGCTCAAAGCCAAGGAAACCTTTTTTGATCTAGCAATTCAAAGTCCTTATCCTGATACAAAATGACCAAGGAAACTTGGACAACTCAATTGACCTTTGACTGCAATAATTAGCTCTCTAAGACTAGAAGGAATTTAACCTATTTTGGTAAAAGACAGAGGTATATTAGATACAGTTTAAAGAGCCAGATTATGACATTTTCAATGAAAGCACTTGTATTTAGGAAATCAAAACCAGGGGTCGACTTGTTTTGTCAGTTGCCTAGAAGGATAAGAAAATAATAGATGAAATGTTCATAAATACTATTTAAACTTAAAGGCATGTCCTGCATTTTCATAGATAGGATTATTAAATATTTATTAACACAGAAGTCTCACCAGGAATTCCCTACCTCTATGACAAAGTTATAATTTTTCTATGTCTAATATTCTCTACACTATCTGGTTTAGGATGGAACCCAGATGGTAGAACAATAGAGCAAAAGCTTGAACCTCCTTGAGAATCCTCTCCAATCAACCTAAAAATAATGCTTCAAAACAAATACTGGAGTGACAGAACCAGTAAGCAGACAAAGTGAAGCAATTTTCCTGTAGAAAACAACATGAAAGGTAGACAGAAAGTGTCTAGTTCACTGAATGAGATGAGAGGGGATAACAGCCCACAGCAAGGCCACAAAGCTTGCAAAAGAGACCACAACAACCCATAAAAGTCAACAGCAAACCCCTTCACCCACATATCTACTGTCTCAGTTTCTGAACCTGAGCCCAAGCTAACCTCAAGACCCTGAGATCCTGCCAAAGTCAATATCAGAGCACCCCAAGCCCATCCCTTGAAGTTCTAAGCCCTAGCACAAACATGCATAAAGCCTCAGGTCCTAGTATGAGGTAGTCCACAGTATGACTGACATGACCTATGTAAGCCCAGAATGAAGTCTGAAACCACTCTCCAAATCTGAGGTTAGACCCTGAGCCACAGCACAAGGTAACTCACAGTGTTCTGAGCCTTCCAAGCCAACAGCTGTGTTGAGGGAAATGAACCCATTGGCCTAATCCAGTCCACCAGCAGAGGAAAGAGAAGATTGAAGATTAAACCCCAGGGCAGAATAATCAATTAATAGAGTTGGAGGAAAAATGAAGAAGAGAAATGAAAGCAATTCAAAGAAGAACTGGCTAAATTGAAAAAGAGGTACGGAAATATAATGAAGAAAAGAATTCTTTAGGAAGTAATATTGTCCAAATAGAAAAGGTGATTCAAAAGCAAATGGAAGAAATAATTTCTTAAAAGGTAGAAGTGGAGAAGTGGAAACTAATAGATTTATGAGATAAGAAACAATATAACAAAATCTAAGGAATGAAAAAATAGAAGAAAAGAAATATATCATTATAAAGATACTGACTGGGGAAATACATCTAGGAAAGACAATTTAAGAATTATTTGACTACTTAAAGGCCATGATAAAAAAAATCCTAGATAGCATATTATAAGAAATTAACAAATAAAACTGCCCTGATATTCTTGAACAAGAAAGTAAAATAGAAATTGAGAGAATCCATGAATAACCTCTTGAAACAATCCCAAGATGACTACTCCCAGAAAAATTAGAAGCATATTTAAGAACTTCCAGGCCAAGGAGAAAATACTGCAAACAGTCAGGAAAAAAACCAAACAACAATTCAAATATCATTGAGCCATAGTCAGGATTATACAGGATTTAGCAGCTTTCAAATTAAAGGACTAAAAGCCTTGGAATATAATGTTCTGAAAGGCAAAGGAACTAGATCTATAATCCATAATCACCTACTCAGCAAAACTGAGCATATTTTTTCAGGAGAAAAATGATCATTTAATAAAATAGAAAATTTTTAAGCATTCTTGATGAAAAGACCAGATTTAAATAGAAAGTTTGATTTTCTAATACTAGGCTCAAGAGAATAATAAAAGGGTAAATAAGAAAGAGAAAGCTTTAAAGGATTCAATAAGGTCAAATTGTACATGGAAACATGATATTTGTAAGTCTTAAAATTTTCATAAGCCTTAGAGCAATTAGTAGGAATATAGATAGACAGAGGATATGGGAGTAAACTTATTAAGATGACATGATATACAAAAAAAAGGTGAAAAAAGAATGTTGCACTGAGAAAAAAGGGAAGTGAGAGAGAAAATGGAATGAATTATCTCACTTAAAGAGATGTAAAGAAACTATTATAGTAGAGGGGAAGATGAGGATTGTGAATGCTTAGAGTTACTCTCATCAGAACTGGCTCTGAGAGAGAATAAAAACCATACTCAATTGGGTATAGAGTCTTATCCTACTTTATAGAGAAGCAGAAGGGGAATAAGAGAGGAATAGGGGGTAGGGATAGAAGAGGAGGGAAACAGGTGGTTAAAAACAAAACATTTGTGAGGAGGAACAGAGTAAAAGGGAAAAGAGCAGGATAAAAAGGGGAAAATAAAACAGAGGGGAATACACAGCTGGTAATTATACCTGTGATTGTGAACAGAATGAACTCACCCATGAAACAAAAGCAGATAGCAGACTAGAAGGAAAGTCAACATCCTACATGCTGTTTACAAGAAACACATTTGAAGCAAGGAGACACACAAAGAGTAAATGTATGGAACTGGTGTCGAATTGATTGTGCTTCAGCTGAAGTAAGAAAAAAAAAAAGCAGGAACAGTAATTATGACCTGAGACAAAGCTAAAGCAAAAAGAGACCCTAATTAAAAAGAGATAAGGAAGGAAATTACATTTTGATAAAAGTATCATAGACAATGAAGTAATATCAATACTAAACATATATGCACCAAATATTATAGCCTCCAAATTTTAAAGGATAAATTAAATGAACTTCAGGTGGAAATGAAGTGTAAAACCACACTAATGAGGAAATCTCAACTTTCCCTCTCAGATCTAGAGAAATCATTCCAAAAATTAAGCAAGAAAGAAGTGAATGAAATTTTAGAAAAGTCAAATCAAATAGACCTCTGGAGAAAAACTGAATGGGAACAGAAAAGAATATGCCTTTTTTTCAGTAATACCTACACAAAAATTGACAATGGATTGGGGCATAAAATCTTCATAATCAAATGCAGAAAAGCAGAAATAAATAAATGCACATATTTCAGATTGTAATGAAATAAAAATTATAATCAATAAGGGTCCATGAAAGGCAAATAAAAATTTTATTGGAAACTAAATAATCTTATTCTAAAAAAGGTATGAATTAAAGAACAAGTTATAGAAATAAGCAATAATTTCATTGAAGAGAATGACCAGGAGACAAAATATCAAAATTTGTGGGGCACATCCAAGGCAGTAATTAGGGGAAATTTTATATCCCTGAACACTGACATCAATAAAATAGAGAAACTAAATGAATACAAAATAAGTACATAAATAAAATATAGAAAAAGAAAATCAATGAACTGGGCATGCAACTAAAACAACTAGAATAAAATAAATAAAAATAAAAAATAAAAATAAAAATCTCTAATTAGAATTGGAAATAAATTGAAAATCCTAAAAATCAAAAGAGAATAAGACTAAGATATGGATTTATTAATAAAAAGCAAATAAAAATACAGAGCACTGGTCTACTTATTTAAAAAAAGAAAAGAAGAAATCAAATTATCAGTATGTAAAAGGAAAAAGCTGAATTCACCACCAATGAAGAGAAAATTAAAGCCATCATTAGGAGCTATTTTGC
Organism: Monodelphis domestica; assembly: GCF_027887165.1. Lineage (NCBI taxonomy): Eukaryota > Metazoa > Chordata > Mammalia > Didelphimorphia > Didelphidae > Monodelphis > Monodelphis domestica. Next base: position 326,565,140 of record NC_077230.1, on the reverse strand, counting down.
CCAATTACATGCCCACATATATGACAATTTAAGTAAAATGGATGAAAATTTACAAAAATATAAATCATCCAAATTAACATAAAAGGAAATAGAATATACTTAGATAATCTCATCTCAGAAATTGAATGAGCCATCAATGAATACCCTAGAAAAAACCCAAGGACCAGATGGATTCACAAGTTAATTCTATCAAACATTTAAAGAATAATTAATTCCAATACTATGTAAATTATTTAGGAAAATAGGCAAAGAAGGAGTCTTCCCAAATTCTTTTTTATGACACAAATATAGTGCTGATTCCTAAGCCTGAAAGAGCAAAAAAAGAAAAAAGCGGAGAAAGAAAATTATAGGACTATTTCATTAATGGAGATGCAAATATGATCCTACAACAATATATCACAAAGATCATTCACTATGACCAGGTGGAATTTATACCAGAAATATAGGGCTAGTCTAACATTAATAAAACTTTCAACATAATTAACCATAACAATAACCAAACAACCAGAAATAACATGGTTACCTCAATAGATGTAGAAAAAGCCTTTATTAAAATTCAATACCCATTCCTATTAAAACACTAGAAAGCACAGGAATAAATGGGCCATTTCTTAAAATAATAAGTAGAATCTACCTTAATCCTTTAGCGGGGAGGCAGAGTCAAGATGGCAGCTTAGACAGAGCAAAAGTCTAGACCTTTGGAGACCCTTCCACACCAATAAGAAACAGTGCTTAGAGGGGACAGAAAACCAAATACAGCAATAGCAGAGAGCTAGGGAACCCTCCTGCTTGACTCAGTTTAAAAGGTACACCCCCCAAAAGTCTGAATTCTTGAACACTCAGGTTTAAGGGGGAAGGAAGAAGAAAGGTTGCAGGACACACACACACACACATACACCTACAGTACTGAGTCTCCAGTGGTGGCCAGAATCTCTGGGCTGACAAGAGCACTAGTCTTGTGGGCACAGCTGTGCTAGGCACAGGTCATTGAACATTGGCAGCTGGGAGGCACCTGGAGGAAAAATTAAGGCAGCCTAGTCTCAGCCAAGGCACTTATCTTGTCCCCCACACCCCAAACCCCCTTTCCTGGAGGTTTTTCCTCAGGGCACTCTGGCCCAGCTTAATCTTATCAATAGGGAAGATAAGAAGCCTTCAGAAGGCAGGGAATCTCAAGCTCAACATCCCTCCCCCATAGTCTGTTCTGAGAAATTTGCTAACTAAGCTCTAAGAGCAAAGGCTGCAACCACTAGGGCATAAAACCATTGCAAACAAGTACAAAAGAACATAAATAAAAATGCAACCTTTTCAGATCATAATGCAATAAAAATAATAGTTAGTAAGGCTACATGGAGAGGCAAATCAAAAATCAATTGGAAATTAAATAATATGATTCTCCAAAATAGGTTAAAGAACAAATCATAGAAACAATTAATAATTACAGCGAAGAAAATGAAAATGATGAGACATCCTTTCAAAATCTATGAGATGGAGTCACAGCAATACCCAGGGGGAAATTTATATCCTTGAGGGTATATATTAACAAATTAGGAAGGGAAGAGGTCAATGAATTAATTGGGCATGCAAATTCAAAAACTAAAAAGTGAACAAATTAAAAATTCCCAGATAAAAACTAAGTTAGAGATCCTAAAAATCAAAGGAAAATTAATAAAATCAAGAGTAAAAGAACTATTGAATTAATAAATAAGACTAGAAGCTGGTACTTTGAAAAAAAAAACAAATAAAATAGACAAAATACTGGGATTTTTCAAAGTACCAGCTTCTAGTCTTATTTATCCCCAAACTATACGAACTAGTTGACAGAATAAGCAAAGAAGGCACTCTACCAAATTCCTTTCATGACACAAATATGATATTGATTCCAAAGCCAGGTAGATTGAAAACAGAGAAGGAAAACTACAGATCAGTCTCCCTAATGAACATAGATGCTAAAAACTTAAATAGAATACTAGCAAAAAGACTCCAGTAAATGATGACAAGGGTTATTCATTATGATCAGGTAGGATTTATACCAGGAATACAAAGATTATTCAATATTAGGAAAACCATCCACATAATTGACCATATCAAAATGCAAACCAACAAAAATCACATGATTATCTCAATAGACGCAGAAAAAAACTTTGACCAAATACAACACTCATTCCTATTGTAAGCAATAGAAAGTATAAGGAATAGAAGAGCCTTTCCTAAAAATAATAAACAGTATATATCTAAAACCATCAGCAAACATCATCTGCAATGGGGATAAATTAGAAGCCTTCTCAATAAGATCAGGAGTGAAACAAGGATGTGCATTATCACCTCGATTATTTAACATTGTTCTAGAAACACTAGCAATAGCAATTAGAGAAGAAAAAGAAATTGAACATATTAAAGTAGGAAATGAGGAGACCAAGCTATCACTCTTTGGGGATGATATGATGGTATACTTAAAGAATCCTAGAGAATCAACTAAAAAGCTAGTGAAATTAATCAACAACTTTAACAAAGTTGCAGGATACAAAATAAACCCACATAAGTCATCAGCATTTCTATATATTTCCAACACATCTCAGCAGCAAGAGTTAGAAAGATAAATCCCATTTTAAATCATGATAGACAATATAAAATACTTAGGAGACAGCAGAACCAGGTGAACATTGTATACAGAGACTGATACACTATGGTACAATCGAATGTAATGGACTTCTCCATTACTGGCAATGCAGTGATCCTGAACAACTCAGAGGGATTTATGAGAAAGAACAGAGGAAAATCTGTGGGAGCAGAAACATAGAAGAAAAACAACTGCTTGATTACATGAGTTGAGGGGGACATGATTGGGGATGTAGACTCTAAATGATCATCCTAGTGCAAACATCAACATCGAAATGGGATTTGATTAAGGGCACATGTAAAACCCAGTGGAATTTTGTGTCAGCTACATGAAGGGTTGGGGGGAGGGAAGGGAAAGAATATGATTCTTGTAATCAAGGAGTAATGTTCTAAACTGACTAAATAAATTTTTCACAAAAAATAAAAACATAATGGACAAATAGAAGAGAAAAAATAAAATAAAATGACCTTAGACAACATAAAATACTTAGGAATCAATCTGCCCAGACAAACACAGGAACTATATGAACATAATTACAAAACACTTTCCACACAATTAAAACTAGATCTAAACAACTGGAAAAACATTAATTACTTATGGGTAGGATGAGCTAACATAATAAAAATGACAATCCTACCCAAACTTATTTAATTATTTAGTGTCATACTTATCGAACTACTAAGAAAATTTTTTACTAAATGAGAAAAAAAACATAACAAAAATTCATTTTGAAAAACAAAAGATCAAGGATATCCAGGGAAATCATGAAAAAAAAATTGAAGGAAGGTGAACTAACAGTACCGGTTCTCAAACTATACTCTAAAGCAGTGGTCATCAAAACAATATGGTACTGGCTAAGAGAAAGAAAGGAGGATCAGTTGCATTGACTTGGGTAAGTGACCTAAGCAATATTGTCTATGATAAACCCAAAGATCCCTGCTTAGGGGACAAAAATCCACTATTTGACAAAAACTGCTTGGAAAATTGGAAGACAATATATGAGAGACTGGGTTTGGATCAACATCTCACAACCTACACCAAGATAAACTCATAATGGGTGAATGACTTGAATATAAAGAAGGAAACTATAAGTAAATTGGGTAAACACAGAATAGTATACTTGTCAGATTTTTGAGAAAGGAAAGATTTTAAGAACAAGCAAATGTTGGAAAAAATTACAAAATGTAAAATAAATAATTTTGATTACATTAAATTAAAAAGCTTTTGTGCAAACAAAACCAATGCAACCAAAATAAGAAGGGAAGCAACAAATTGAGAAAAAATCTTCATAACAAAAATCTCTGACAAAGGTCTAATTACTCAAGTTTATAAAGAGCTAAACCAATTGTACAAAAAATCAAGCCATTCTCCAATTGATAAATGGGTAAGGGCCATGAATAGGCAATTTTCAGATAAAGAAATCAAAACTATTAATAAGCACATGGAAAAGTGTTCTAAATATCTTATAATCAGATAAATGCAAATAAAAACAACTCTTGAGATACCACCTCACCCCCAGCAGATTGGCTAACATGACAGCAAAGGAAAGTAATAAATGTTAGAGTGGATGTGGCAAAATTGGGACATTATTGCATTGCTGGTGGAGTTGTGAATTGATCCAGCCTTTCTGAGGGCAATTTGGAACTATGCCCAAAGGGCACTAAAAGTCTGTCTGCCCTTTCATCCAGCCATAATAGCACTTCTGGGATTCTACCCCAAAGGGATAATGGGGAAAAAAGACTTGTGCAAGAATATTCACAGCCTCACTCTTTGTGGTGATAAAAAAATTGCAAAAAGAGGAGATGCCCTCTGACTGGGGAATGGCTAAACAAATTGTGGTATATGTTGGTAATGGAATACTATTGTGCTAAAAGAAACAATGGACTGGAGGATTTTAATGTGAACTGAACAACATCCAGGAATTGATGCAAAGTGAAAGGAGCAGAGCCAGGAGAACACTGTACACAGAGATTGATACACTGTGGTAGAATCAAATGTAATGGACTTCTCCATTTGTCACAATGCAATGATCCAGGATAATTCTGAGGGATTTATGAGAAAGAGCATTATCCACATCCAAAAGAAGTACTGTTGGAGCAGAAACACAGAATAAAAACTACTGAAGTCTCTTTTTGGTGGTTTCTTCATAGTTGTAGCCTCCATTCTAGTTTTGTTATGGTTTTCCCTCCTCTCTTCTTTTTCTAGTATTGTACATATTATTTATTTTGTGCAGTTCTTATTGTTTTAGGGTGATGGAAGGAAGCTAGATTTAGACGTGGCCTTTCACTTATTTACTTTGCCAGAAGTCTCTTTTTGTTGGAGCACCTACTAAATGATGACAAAATTGCCCTAGCTTCCGTGAGTGCTATATTTATATGTGGTATCATTCCACTTTCAGGAAAATTATTCCTTCTTTGGGGAAAAAATGATGTATTGGGGGAAAACATTTGAAAAACTCTTCAGAGTAGTTTATGATAAAGGCCAAAATGATTGATAGGGGCAGTTGGTGCTGAAAGAATTAATAGGAAATGGAGTAGCTGTGTAGCATAGTGAATGGAGTGTGAGGCTTACAATTGGGAAGACTTGGGTTTAAAATTAGTCTGAGATATGACATAGCTGTGTGACCCTGGACAAGTCACTGAATTCCAATTGCCTAATCCTTGCCACACTTCTGTTTTAGAATTGATAGTAAGCCAGAAGGTAAAGGTTTGAAATAAATAAATGAGAAATGTTTGGCTTCCTGTAGGAAGTATTTTTGGGGTAGGTCTTGAAGGGTTTGTGAAATTTCAGTAATGGAAGAAAAGAAATTCCAAATTATTTCTAATAGTACTGATTATCCAAAAAGAATTTATTAAGTGCCTAATAAATTAAAAATGGAGTAGATGTCTTTTTCCATTTTGATGTTTTAAGTAGGGAACACATGCAGAAATTCATTAGGAAATCTTATTGCTGCCTGCCCCATTGTTCTGTCATGTTGTAGTGATATGTCTGTATCTTAAAGAAACCTGTTGTATTGGCTTGAAAGAATATGCTGATGATGCATTTTAGGTTAGTCTATCAAGGGAAAATAAAATGGTTTCAAACTAGTTAGAGTAGTTAGTGAGCCTACAAACACACACACATATATGTGCATACATATGTGCATGTATATTACATGCATTTGTGCATATACATGTGCATACATGTACATACACCATGAGAGCTAGGGCAGAGAAAAACTTGAGAAGCAGCATGGCCAAGGAGGCAGAAATTTAGACTTGGAGTTAGGAAAATCTGGATTTGAATTCTGCCACTGATACTTGATAGTTGTGTGAGTATAATTAAGCCTCCTGAGTTTGAATTATGCCTCAGACACTCACTAGCTGTTTGATCATAGGCAAGTCGCTTAACCCTGTTTTCCTCAGTTTTCTCATCTGTAAATTAAGCTGGAGAAGGAAATGGCAGCATACTCCAGTATTTTTGCCAAGAGAACCCCAATTGGGGTCACAGAGAGTCAGATACATCTGAAAACGATTGAACAACAACAAAATGATGTTGTATTATTAGTATTGTGACCTACCTCACAGCATTGTGGAAATCATATCCATAAACAATTTTGTAAATTCTAAAGCATATGAAAATTGGCTGTTACTATTAACCACTATTCTCATGTCTGTCCAAAAATCCAATCTCAAACGCATAAACCAATGGATGGTCTTCGAGGGTCTGGGGCTATGAGGAAGCGGGGAGAAGAAGGATATATTTTCACAATTTGTTTGTCCCTCCATTACCACTTCCTAGACCTATGTGTTCAAGAAAACAAGATAAATGCATTTTTTGGTTCTCATTGCCTCAGACACTAGAGGCTTTCATCAATAGTTTAATTGTTTGTGGAAACATCAAATGAATATCTTTTCCTTGAACAAAGCTCCTTGATCTTTTTTTTGTTGTTGTTCTTTCAAGTCTAGACTTCTAGGGAATTATATGGTTCATATACCTATAAGGTTCTTATTAGCAATAGGTAAACTGGGTGTCTCTGGATAGATTAAGGGGGTGTATGTACCTGTGAGAAGAATAAAGAGACTCCCAAAATCCATTTGCTACACAATATGAGTCATAAGTAATTAACAGTTAATGTCTTACTTGGCTCTGTCTCTCTTCATCCCTCTCTTTTCTGAAGGCATAGGTTAATCCACAGAAATATTCCAGACCTGGCTTTGCAACTACCTGCTGATGCTTTACTCAATGCTCCAAATGGGAAAATTATAAATATTTCACTAGTGTAGGGTTGTGTGATAATGTGTTTGTGTGTGTGCTTCAAACACTGGTATTTTAGTGCCCTGAGCAATTCCCACCTTCCAAATATTTCATTCCCCAGAGTAACTGCACAATATATGTAATGAGATCCTACTAGCAGATTTCACTAATCTGAAAAATAAAGGAGTTAAAGTTCAAAATGAATAAGTTTAGGATAGGTTTTTATATGTGAGATTTGTTGTTGTTGATGGTGGTGGTGGTGGTGGTAGAGGAAAGGAAATTAGTAAAAGAGCATAAGATCAGTGGCATCCATTTCCCTTTTTAATGTGCATAGGAGATCAAAAGCTAAAGGCACTTTATTGATCTAAAAATGAAGAGCTTGCCTTACAAAATTAATCATTAAAAAAAGACAGATTTAGTGGACAGAGCTTGGGCGTAAGATTCCCCAAACTTCCAAGATCTATTGCTAGGTGACTTTGAGCAAGGATCTTAGCCTCAAAAGGTCTCTGAAAAATGAGGGTAGTGGACCAGGTAATCTCAATGATTACTTCTAGCTCTAGTCCTCTGTTAGTCTATTAGAAACTATTTCCCAGAAAATTTCTGCCTCCTGTAACTTTACCACCTGGACAGACCTATATTTTCAAGAGCCACAAATTCAATAACATTATTTTTGAGGGATAGACAGATTATTATAATTTGGGGTATTGGAAAACAAATATTTAGCTCCAGACATGAAAATATCTAATTGTCACTATCAGGATGACCATGGGTTGTCAGAGCATTATTACCAGGGTTTACTGAGGGCATTTTCCAACACTGGGCTTTATTGCTGACTGTTTCCTTTGAGTTGTGTGAGAGTTTGAGGGAGAGGAATGAAAGTTTGTTTGGTTCAGATTCTTCATTGGAACTGGACAGAGAGATCTAAAAAGTTAGGGTTTTAGACTGCTGGTTCCTAATTTTGCATTGATATTTCTGTCCTCCTTCCTGATCCCATGTATCTTCCTTTATTATATAACCAGAGTATTTGACTAACTTATGAAAAGGCAACCCTAAATATTGTCCAATCTTATAGAAGTTGACCCCTAGTGGGTCACTACACCATGTTGTGATCCATTGACATCTTTTTGCTTACCCATACAATCTGTCCTATAAATATTTCATGACTGAAATGAAGAGTCATCTCAATAAGTCTGGTAGACTCTTTTAAAAATGTGTTTATTTATTTAAAATATTTTTCCATGGCTATATGTTTCATATTCTTTCCCTCCCTTACTTCCTCCCCCCTCCCATATCCAACAAGCAATTCAACTGGGTTTTACATGTATCATTGATCAAGACCTATTTCCATAACATTGATAATTGCACCAGGGTGATCATTTAGAGTCTACATCCCCAATCATATCCCCAGCAACCCTTATAATCAAGGAAATGTCTTTCTTCTGTGTTTCTACTCCCACAATTCTTTCTCTGGATGTGGACAGTGTTCTTTCTTATAAGTTCCTCTGGATTGTCCTAGATAATTGCATTTCTGCTAGTAGGGAAGTCCATTACATTTGATTGTACCAAGTATATCAGTCTCTATGTACAAAGTTCTCCTGGTTCTTCTCCTTTCACTCTGCATCAATTACTGGAGATTGTTCCAGTTCACATGGAATTGCTCCAGTTCATTATTCATTTCAGCATAATAGTATTCCATCACCATCATATACCACAATTTGTTCAGCCATTCTCCAATCGATGGACAACCCCTCATTTTCCAATTTTTTGCTACCACAAACAGCGGGGTTATAAATATTTTTGTACACATATTTTCCCTATTACCCCTTTGGAATACAAACCCAGCAGTGGTATAGCTGGATCAAAGGGCAAGCAGTTATTTAAAGCCCTTTGGGCATAATTTCTGTTAGATTCTTAATACTTCCTCTTAATCAATGGAAGCTGAAAGGATATTTTTGGTGCTTTCTCTCAGTTCAGGGATAATACCTGCCTAGAAAGAAGAACACAAGTTCCTACAAGAATTATATTCCTATCCAATATAATGGAATCTGCTGCTGCAAGATGATCCCAAGGGACTTATGAGAAATAATGCTATCCACAGTGAGAGAAAGAACTGTGGGAGTAGAAATACAGAAGAAAAACAAATGACTTATTTGTTTATATGGATATATGACTGGGGGTTTTTGGTTTTAAAAGATTGCTCTATTGCAAAAATGAAAAATATGGAAATATGTATAAGTGATAACATTTGTAAAATCTAGTGGAAGTGCTTATTGAATCTGGGTGGAGGGAGAGAAAAAATGAAATATGTAAACATGGAAAAATATTTAAAAATAAATTTTTATGAAGAATTATGTTTCTGTAGGCATCTTTTGTCCAATAAATTGATTATTTGATTGACTAAAAATTGGGCAAGGTGATATATTTCTTGGTTCGGCTTCCTTGTTGTTGTTTGTTTTATCCTTTGTTTCCAAAGAGGACCAACTTCTTGTCTTGACTTATTCATGAATTGGATTTCAGAGAGGTGGAATTAACCAAAATCATCAACATTAATTTTATATTAAAATGTGAATATCAGCCAGTCCTACATGATATATTTACATACATGTGCATCTGGGAATGCATACACACATACAACACACACACACACAGCTCTGATCTCAGGCCTAAGAGGAACATTTGCAATGCTCTTAGTCTTCATCCTTAACTTTAATTAGTGACCACATTGAAGTTCAGTTGACATGAATTACCCAAAACTCAAAATGATGAATAGTTCTAGAAAGTATTCATTATAAGAGGCAGCATGGTATAATCAATAGGAAAAACTTAGGTTCAAGTTCCATTTCTGTGACATGCTATCTCTTTCACCTCAGGAAAATCATTTAACACTCGAGCCAGATAATTCTCTGAGATTCTAAGCCACAGAGTAGGAACCCACCTGTATTTGTAGAATGATTTTCCTCACACAGAAATTCTCTATGTCAATAAGAGCCCCAATCCTTGATACTTCATAACAATACTGCTAATAATAATAATGTGATTGTGTTAATATTCCATATTTATAAATATATTTATAGTTACAGATTTCTTAATACACAGAACTAAATGTAATACTTTAGGGACTAGGAGGATAAAAGAGATTAGTTACATACAGTCTCAAGACCACTCAATGAGGTTGGAGATTTTGAGTCATCTGTAGACCTTTGTTAAAATTAAACCTGATTAACCAATAAACATTTATTAACGTTCTATTTTGTGCCAGACACAGTGTTAAGTGCTGGAGATGCAAAAGGAAAAACAGTTCCTGCCCTCAAGGAGTTTACAACCTAATAAATGAATGCTACCTAGAGGGGTGATAGCTCATTTTATTATCATTCATTAATGGGGGTGTTCATTTATGCAATATTTGCCCATTGACAGCTAGCTAAGTAACATGTCCCTTATGTTTTGGTTGTCATTATTGCATATAGTAGTATTGAGTTCTATTCAGCAGTGGTAAAGGGGACAGAGAGAGAATGATATTGACCACAGAGAGGGACCTCTGGGCAGGAATAGGAAGCAAGGAGACACGGAAGAGGTGTACCAAGAGTTAGAAGACCATTAAGAGAGAACCATGTTGTAGTATTACAATAATCTTAGTAGTTTTTTATTCTATTTTGTTGTAGCCTAAATTATATAGTAACTGCTCTTCAGTTATCTAATTGGTGCTCCTTGTAGAGTGCTATGATTAAAATTCTCTTGGAGACTCTAAACAATTTAGGGTTAGGTTTAGTTTGTAGTACAAGACCTTAATTCCAATCCAAGATACACTATTTATTATATGTATGACCTTGGAGAAATAAAATCACCTTATTTTCTCTAGATCTCAGTTCTCTCAACTGTAATAGAAGGAGATTTGTTCTTTACAGTCTCATTGCTCTAAATTCCATGAGGCTAGAAGGTAAAATTATGCTTCTATAACTATTTTGGCCATCCAGATTCAGTTGTCATCATGTGCAACATGGCCTGCCCAAATCATTCAATAAATCATGATTAATAGAGGACACAGGCTTTCAAAAGTTTATGATCTCATGAAAAGAATATCTATTAAAATCATAGTATACAATAGTATTGTATACAATTTATACAAAATGTATGCAGATAATTATTATTTCTTTCATCATCTAATGGAAGACTTATACCTTGTCTTATGCTTTGGAAGTACTCTACACCTTGCTCTCCTAGAATGGCCCATGGAAAGCTCCATTCCTCTGGTTCTGATGGAATTTTAAGTATGGAGAGCATTAAAATTCAGTTTGTCTAGAATGTTGCAAGAATAACTAAATCAGATGGGCATATAGAGATCCAATTTTAGTTCTACTGGTTAAGAATAGAGATGTAAGGTGGTGTAGGGGCAGCCAAAGTGCACACCTCTGAAAACCCTTCCTTACAGATTACAAATAAATCCTCTTAGGGGACTGAAAATCAAACCTAACAACAAGACAGAGCCAAGGAACCCTCCTGCTGTACTCAACTTAAAAGGTATGCCCCCAAAAGCTGAAGTTACTCAAGTTTAAGGGGAAGGAAGAAAGAAGGTCTGGGACTCCTCCCCCACCTAGAGTGCTAAGCCTCCAGTGGTAACTGGAACCTCTGGGTGGGTAAGGGTGATGGTCTGGAGGGAGGACCTTGTGGGCAATCCTGTGCCAGGCTCAGAGCATCAAACAGGCAGTGGGAAAGCAATTAGAAAAGAAGCTCAGAGCTCAGAGCAGGCAGCCTAGTTGCAGCAGTGGAGACACTCCATACCACCCCCACCTCCACCCCACCCCCCCACAGGTTTTGGCCTCAGGGCACATATAGCTCTACAACTCAGCTGGGCTTAATCTCATCAAAGCATTCAGAGGGCAGGGAAGCTCAAGCTCTAACACCCCTCCCCCACAGACTGCACTGAGAGATTTCCTGTCAAAACTCCAAGGGTGAAGGCTGACAGAAAAGCCCAAACTCACAAAAAAATGAGAGGAGCAAAAGTGTAGGCAACTGCAGGGAGTAAAAAAGGTATAAATATGTTCAAACAACAGAAAAAGAAAAAAGAAATTACAATTGACAGTTTCTATGCAGGCAATGAACAAAGAGCAAATGGAACAAAGGAGGATGAGGAAACACCAAGAAAAAGAACAGAAACCCCACTGAATTGGATACAGGCTTTGGAAGAACTCAAAGTGCAATTCAAAACACAATTAAGAGAGGCTGAAGACAACTGCTAAAAGAACTTAAAAAGTAAGATAAGTTATCTGGAAACAGAAAACAGTGTCTTGAAACTCAAAATTAATCAGCTTGAAAATTAAACAAAGAAGATGAAAGATGTGGCAAAGAAGATGAAAGATGAGACAAAGAAAATGAAAGATGAGACATAGAAGATAAAAAGAGGCAAAGGAGATGAAAGATGAGGCAGAGAAGATGAAAGGTAACCTCCAAAGAAAATTAGACCAGTAGGAGAAGGATGACCAAAAGGCCAGGGAAGAAATCCAGTCTTTAATATGCAGAATAGAAAAACTAGAAGCAATCGACTTCACAAGGCAGCAGGACACTATAAAATAAAACCAAAGGAATGAAAAAATTGAGGAAAATATGAAGCACCTCATTTACAAAACAGAAGATTTAGAAAACTGTTACAGGAGACACAACTTAAGAAAAAAAAAAAAAAAAAGAATCATGGGTCTACAGGAAGACCATGACAAAAGAAAAAGCCTAGACACCATACTACAGGAAATTTTCCAAGAAAACTGCCCTGATATTCTAGAACAAGAGGGAAAAGTGGAGATTGAAAGAATCCACAGATCACCACCTGTATTTAATCCACAACTGACAACACCCAGGAATGTTATAGCCAAATTCAAGAACTATCAGACCAAGGAAAATATATTACAAGCTGCTAAGAAGAAGTCATTCAGATACCACGGAACCACAGTGAGGATAACACAGGATCTGGCTGCATCTACACTGAAGGACAGAAAGGCATGGAATATGATATTCCAGAAAGCAAAGGAACTAGGTCTACAACCAAGAGTCAATTACCCAGCAAAACTGACTATATTCTTAAGGGGGAAAGTATGGACAATAACAAAATAGAAGAATTCCAAGCATTTGTAAAGAAAAGACCAGACCTGAACAGAAAATTTGATGCCCAAGCACAGAACTCAAGAGAATCATCAAAAGGTAAATAAGAAATATAGAAATAAATAAGAAAGAGGGAAAAAAGAAAAACAAAACAAGAAAAACAAAAACAAAACAAAACAAAAAAACCCACTTTTTTAAAGAGACCCAATAAGTTAAAATGATAGGTATACCTATAAGAAAAGATTCATTGGTAACTCTTAAAAATGTTAACACCTGGGCAGCTAGAATAATTACACTTAGAAGGAATAGTGACAAACTGTATAGGATGAAATGCCAAGACATAAATATATATGTAGATGTATGTATGTACATACACACACACACACACACACACATATATATATATATACATATATATATACATATATATATATGTACATATATATATGTATATATATATATACAACTAGTGCTAAAAAAAGAGGTTAATACTAAAATAAATGGGAAAAGAAACATAAGGAGGTAAGTTTATATGTCAAAAAGAAGCTCATGGCGGGAGGGTGGGAGAACATCAATACACTGGAAGGGTAAAGAGGCTGGAGATAGGAAATACTCAACTCTTAGGTGTATTGAAATTGGCTCAAAGGGAAGAATAATCAAATATATTGGGACAGAGAATTGATTTGCACCCTATAAGGAAGTAGAAGGGTGACAAATGGACTAGTGGGTAGGGAAGCAATGCAAGGGAGGGAGATGGTGGGGGGGTACTATAAAATGACTGTAAAGAAAATAAGAGAGGAATAAGAAAGGAGGGTGAGTAGAAAGGGAAGTAAAATAAGGGTGGAAATTAGGGGGACCAATTAAAAACAAAACATTAGTGTAGAAGGAAATAGTGAAAGAAGAAAAGGCAGGACTAGGAGTAGAAATAAAAATGTTGGGAAGTACACAGCTTGTAATCATAACTCTGAATGTGAATGGAATGAACTCACCCATAAAATGCAAATGAATAGCAGAGTGAATTAGAAACCAAAACCCTACCATATGCTGTTTACAGAAATACACATGAGGAAGGTAGACAGGAAGGGTACAAGTAAGAGGGTGGAGTCAAATCTATTGGGCATCACATGATAAAAAGAAGGTAGGAGTTGCAATAATGTTATCTGACAAAGCCAAAGTAAAAATACAACTAGTTAAAAGAAACAGGGAAGGTGATTACATTCTGATAAAAGGCAGTATAGACAATGAGAAAATATCAGTACTCAACATGTATGTACCAAATGGTATAGCATGAAAATTTTTAAAGGAGAAACTACTGGAGCTCAAGGATGAAAGAGTTAGAAAAAACTATACTAGTGGGGCACCTGAAACATTCTCTATCATAACTAGATAAATAAAACAAAAAATAAACAAGAAAGATGTAAGAGAAGTGAAGGAAAGCTTAGAAAAATTAGAGTTAGGAGATATGTGGAGAAAAATAAATAGGGACAAAAAGGAATACACCTTCTTTTCAATAGAACATGGTACATTCAGAAAGATCAACCATGTACTAGGGCATAAAACATTACAAACAAGTACAAAAGAGCAGAAATAATAAATGCAACCTTCTCAGATCACAATGCAATGAAAATAATAATTGGGAAGGGTACATGTAGAGGTAAACCAAAAGTTAATTGGAAATTAAACAATATGATTCTCCAGAATCTGTTAAAGAACAAATCATAGAAACAATTAATAATTTCATTGAAGAAAATGACAATGATGAAACATCCCTTCAAAATCTATGGGATGCAGGCAAAGCAGTACTCAGGGGGAAATTTATATCCTTGAGTTCATATATTAACAAATTAGAGAGAGCAGAAGTCAATGAATTGGGCATGCAAATTAAAAAACTAGAAAATGAACAAATTAAAAATCCTCAAATGAAGACTAAATTAGACATCCTAAAAATCAAAGGAGAAATTAATCAAATTGAAAGTCAAAGAACTATTGATGTAATAAATAAGTCTAGAAGCTGGTATTTTGAAAAACAAAAACAAATAAAATATAGAAAATAATGGTCAATCTAACTAAAAAAAGGAAAGAAGAAAACAAAATTGATAGTATCCAAAATGAAAAGGGAGACCTCACCTCCAATGAAGAGGAAATTAAGGCAATAAATAAAAACTATTATGTCCAATTATATGGCAATCAATATGGCAATCTAGATGATATGGATGAATATTTAAAAAATATAAATTGCCTAGACTAACAGAGGAAGAAATATATTACCTAAACCACCCCATATCAAAAAAAAAAAAGAAATTGAACAAGCCATCAAAGAACTCCCTAAGAAAAATTCACAAGTTCAGATGGATTCACAAGTGAATTCTATCAAACATTCAAAGAACAACTAATCCCAAAACTATACAAACTATTTGACAGAATAAGCAAAGAGGGAGTTCTACCAAATTCTTTTTATGACACAAACATGGTACTGATTCCAAAGCCAGGCAGGTCAAAAACAGAGAAAGAAAATGATAGACCAATCTCCTTAATAAATATAGATGCAAAAATCTTAAATAGGATACTAGCAAAAAGACAAAAAGTAAGTGATCATGAGGGTTATCCACTATGACCAGGTAGCATTCATTCCAGGAATGCAAGGATGGTTCAATATTAGGAAAAACCATCCACATAATTGACCATATTAACAAGCAAACCAACAAAAATCATATGATTATCTCAATAGATGCAGAAAAAGCCTTTGACAAAATACAACACTCCTTCCTATTGAAAACACTAGAAAGCATAGGAATAGATGGGCCTTTCCTAAAAATAATAGACAGTATATATTTAAAACTATCAGCAAGCATCATCTGCAATGGGGATAAATTAGAAGCCTTCCCAATAAGATCAGGAGTGAAACAAGGATGCCCATTATCACCTCTATTATTTAATATTGTACTAGAAACACTAGCTGTAGCAATTAGAGAAGAAAAAGAAATTGAAGGTATTAAAATAGGCAATGAGGAAACCAAGCTATCACTCTTTGCAGATGATATGATGGTCCACTTAAAGAACCCCAGAGAATCAACAAAAAATCTTGTTGAAACAATCAACAACTTTAGCAAAGTTGCAGGATACAAAATAAACCCACATAAGTCATCAGCATTTCTATATATCTCCAACACATCTTAGCAGGAAGAATTAGAAAGAGAAATTCCATTTAAAATAACCTCAGACAATATAAAACACTTGGGAATTGATATGCCAAGACAAACACAGGAACTATATGAATACAACTACAAAACACTCTCCATACAATTAAAACTAGATCTAAACAACTGGGAATATATTGATTGCTCACGGGTAGGATGAGCTAAAATAATAAAAATGACAATACTACACAAATTAATTAATTTATTTAGTGCTATACCCATTGAACTACGAAAAAACTTTTTTACTGAATTAGAAAAAAATAACAAAGTTCATTTGGAAGAAAAAAAGATCAAGGATATACAGGGAAATCATGAAAAAAAAATGCAAAGGAAGGAGGCCTTGCAGTCCCAGATCTCAAACTACACTATAAAGCAGTGGTAATCAAAACAATTTTGTACTGGCTAAGAGACAGAAAGAAGGACCAGTGGAATAGACTTGAGGTAAGTGACCTCAGCAAGACAATCTATGATAAGCCCCAAAATCTCAGCTTTTGGGACCAAAATTCTCTTTTTGATAAAAAGTGCTGGGAAAATTGGAAGACAGTATGGGAGAGATTAGGTTTGGATCAACATCTCACACCCAAGATAAACTCAGAATGAATGGGTGAATGACTTGAATATAAAGAAGGAAACTATAAGCAAATTAGGTGAACATAGAATAGTATACTTGTCACATCTTTGGGAAAGGAAAGACTTTAAAACCAAGCAAGAGCTAGAAAAAAATCACAAAATGTAAAATAAATAATTTTGATTACATCAAATCAAGAAGTATTTATACAAACAAAACCAATGCAATTAAATTAGACAGGAAGCAACAAATTGGGAAACAATCTCCATAACAAAAACTTCTGACAATGGTCTAATTACTCAAATTTATAAAGAGCTAAATCAATTGTACAAAAAAATCAAATCATTCTCCAATTGATAAATGGGCAAGGGACATGAACAGGCAGTTCTCAACCAAAGAAATCAAAACTATTAATAAGCACATGAAAAAGTGTTCTAAATCTCTTATAATAAGAGAGATGCAAATCAAAACAACTCTGAGGTATCACCTCACACCTAGCAGATTGGCTAACATGACAGCAATGGAAAGTAATGAATGCTGGGTTTGATGTGGTAAAGTTGGAACATTAATGTATTGCTGGTATAATTGTGAATTGATCCAACCATTCTGGAGGGCAATTTGGAACTATGCCCAAAGGGCCCTAAAAGTCTGTCTGCCCTTTCATCCAGCTATAGCACTGCTTGGTTTGTATCCTAAAGAGAAAATAAGGAAAAAAGACTTGTACAAGAATATTCATAGCTGTGTTATTTGTGGTGGCAAAAATTTGGAAAATGAGGGGATGCCCTTCGCTTGGGCAATGGATGAAAAAATTGTGGTATCTGTTGGTGATGGAATACTATTGTGTTCAAAGGAATAATAAAGTGGAGGAATTCCATGGGGACTGGAACAACCTCCAGGAATTGATGCAGAGTGAAAGGAGCAGAAACAGGAGAATATTGTACACAGAGACTAATACACTGTGGTACAATCAAACGTAATGGACTTCTCCATTAGTGGTAATGCAGTGATCCTGAGCAACTTGGAGGGATCTATGAGAAAAAATACTATCTACATTCAGAGGAAAAACTGTGGGAGTAGAAATGCAGAAGAAAAACAACTGCTTGATTACATGGGTCTAGAGGGATATGCTTGGGGATGTAGACTCTAAATGAACATCCTAATGCAAACACCAACAACATTGAAATAGGTTTTTATCAAGGATACGTAATATACATTGAAATTGCCTGTCAGTTATGGTAAGGGTGGGGGGAGGGGTGGGAGTGAAATAATATGTTTCTTGTAACCAAGAAATAATGTTTTAAATTGACTAAATAAATTAATTTAATTTTTAAAAAATAGAGATGTAGCTAGGAATCAGAGGATAAGAACTGTTGAGTAATAGAGATTTATCTGAACTTTTTTAAGGAGGAGCACTTTTAAATTCTAGAGTGTTTTATGTTAAAGGAACTCAAAGACATTTGATATAAGAACAAGAGAATTTCCATACTTCAGGTCAGATTAATGGCCTGTCCAGTCAAGTATCCTGTCTGATAGAAGAACCCAGAGATCTGTTTTAGGAGGACTTGTTTGTTTTCCTTGATTTTAATCTCAAAAGATTAATCATGTCCCCTAAACATGATATTTCCCTTAGTTATCCAATTTGACCTCATTATATATTAATCCATCCAAAAATTTCCAAAAGGCTATTTGTAAGGGTGTAATTTAGTCATTTGAGTGCTAGTTTGGAAAGAAGGTGAGATATTGTTCATCCTTCATTTAGAAAAAGGAGCAATGACATCATGGTGTGTCATCATAGATTTATTGCACAAAGTCATCAGACTCACTTTCTCTTCCAGAATTATCTAAGACCAGTGGCAAGACAAAAGTCAGAGCCAGTAGTGATGATCTATTCCCAGTTGAAGACCTCCAGTGATGGGGAGTCACAGCATCCTGAAACATGTCACTTCTATTTTTAACATCTCTGATTATTAGGAAATTCTTCCATACATTAAATCTAAACCAACTTCTGTATCTTTCAACCATTACTTGCAGTTCTTCCTTCTTAGTTCCAAACTGAAAAAGTCCAATCTCTACATTATACCTTCAAGTATATGAAGACAGATATGGTCCCCTATCTTCAGAAAAATCTAGGCTTAATGGCTCCCATCCTATAGAATGATATGGTTTCTTCTCTATCTCAGTTTAGCATTTCTTTAAAGGAGCCTAACCAAAAAAAGAGAGAATTCCAGAGGGATAGAATTCTGTTTATTTTGTTTCTTAGAGATTTTCTAATTAATATTAACTAGTACTTTGTGCTCAGTAGAATATTGGACCAGAGACTATAGGAAATAATGACTTCTGTGTCCTTTTCTGGTATCATGAATAATTTCTCAGAAGCTTTTGTTTCAAACATATTTTCGGGTGATTTCCCCCTAAATGTTCAATTTTACACTTAATCACATTGATGCTTTAAAGACATGAACTATAATAACATTGATATTTCAGACCCTTTGAAGAATGCTCCTGGACAATAATGATGATGAAGATAATAAAGAAGCAAAAATAATATATTAATAGCTTACTTGTGTGTGGATTTTTATAGCTGCTCTGATATTTAGCTATATATAATCTCACAATAACCTTTAAAGGAAAGCATAGTGTAGGATAATAGGTAGAGTGATGGACTTGGAATCAAGAGAAACTTTCTTTAGAATCTTTATTCTGACAGTGTGATCATGAACAAGAGCTGCTTATCATTCAAGAGCCTCAGGATCATGGTATATAAAATGAGTAAAATAATACCTATATATTTTCCTCATAGGATGTTATAAGAATTAAGTGGCTAGAAGTATTTACTGTACTTTTATAAATTTTAAAGAACTATATGCATTGGATGTAAATATTAGTTATTTTTGGATTCATTTTATATAAAGAAAGTTAGAATTAGGGAAGGGAAACATTTTCCCAGTGTCAGAAAATGAGAGTGGTAAATTCAATACGCAATTACAATTCTTCCAACTGAATGTTCTCACCAACAGGTGTCTCTTCACAAAAATATCACAAAGAAGAACTGCAAATTTTCATTCCAACTCGTATACAGCTATTTAAAAGACCATTTCAGGACAGATATTTGAAAAAATATATTTAGCTAAAAAAGGAGATGGTTTTGTTTTTAATAGATGTGTTGTGCCTTCCTTCTCTTAGATATAGGAGTTTGGGAGAAATAATGGCCACAGTTGGTCAAGATAATCCTCTATTTCATAATCTGATGAGAAAGAATGATGTTTCAAAACACTGAGTCATGACTGACCTATTTAGTGTACTTTGGGGGTGACCTTCAGCATTGAAAACAGGAACTCTAATTTTCTCTCGTTTCTTTCTTGTATTTAAAGATATTTTATTTTTCAAATTACATGTAATAGCAATTTTCAACATACATTTTCCTGAAATTATAAAATCCAAATTTTCTCCCTCCCTTTTGTCCCTTCCCCCTCAGAGATGGTAAGCAATTTAATCTCTAATACATACATTATCATACAAAACATACTTTCATTTTTACCCCCAAATAAAATCATAGATTAATGAGAAAGTTAGTATGCTTTGTTCTACATCTGACTCCCACAGTTCTTCTTCTGGTGATGGATAACTTTCCTTGTCTTAAGTCCTTCAGAATTGTTCCACATGATTGTACTGCTCTCAGCAAAGTAGCCAAGTTATTCACATTGATCATTGTGTGTATAATTAGATTATTCTTCCCAGAACTACCTTCCCAGCTTCCCATCTTTGTCCTCACCTTAGTTTTGGAGCTAAAGTTGTGAATGTAGCTCCACCTCTCTGCTCCCAGAATGCAGTTGTGGAGGTTGGGTGAGAGCCAGGTAGAAGTTTACCCACATGGCCATACTTAACCTTTGTACTTTGTTCTTTTATTTCTTCTACTTCAAGTGCTAACTAATAAATCATAAAATATAATACTTGGAGTTATTGGATATTAACTTAATTTGTACATGTGCAATATTGCTATTATTGTCTACAATGTTCTCCCAGTTCTGCTTATTTTGCTCTGGGTCAGTTCATGTAGATCTTTCCAGCTTTTCCTGAAATCTTCCTTCTTATCATTTTTTATAGCACAATAATATTCCTTCACCAACAGATACCATAAGTTATTCAGCCATTTCCCAACTGATGGACATCCCCTCAATTTGCAATTTTACCAGCATAAAAAGAGATGCTATAAATATTTTTGTACATAAAGGTCCTTTCCCCTTTTTTATGACCTCTTTGGTATACAGAGCTAATAGTGCTATTATTGGATCAAAGGATATGAATTATTTTATAATCTTCCAAGCACAGTTTCAAAATTCCCTCCAGAATGGTTGGATCAGCTCACAACTCCACTAACAATGCATTAGTGTCCCATCATATTCCCTCTAACACTTAATCACTTTTCTTTAGTGTCATATTGGTTTATATAAGATATGAGGTGGTAACTCAGAATTGTTGTAATTTTCATTTCTCTAATCAAGAGCAATTTGGAACATTTTTTATGTAGATATTGATAGCTTTATTTCATTATCTGAAAATTGCTTGGTCATATCCCTTGACCACTTGACAAAAGGGGAAATATTTGTATTGCTACAAATTTTACTTAGGTCTTTATAAATTTGAGAAATTAGACTTATAAGAAAAATTTGTTTTGAAATCCCCCCCAATTTATTGTTTCCCTTCTAAACTTGGCTACATTGGTTTTATTCATAAAAAGGTTTTAACACGACATCATCAAAATTATTTATTTTATTACTTATAATGTTCTAGATATCATTTGTTAATAAATTCTTCACTTCTCCATATATCTGACAAGTATTTTCAATTTATTTATTTATTTATTTACAGTATCATTCTTTATATCTAAATCATAGGCCCATTTTGATCTTATTCTTGTATAGGGTATGAGATAATGGCTTATACCTACTTTCAGACTTACTTATTTTCAGTTTACACACAGTTTTTGTTAAATAATGAGTACTTATGCCAAAATTTGGGGTCTTTGAGTTTTTCAAACACTAGTTTGCTTTGGTGATTTACCCCTATATATTGTGTATCTAAATTATTCCATTGGTCTTCCATTCTATTTCTTAGCCAGCACCAGACTGTTTTCATGATTACTGCTTTATAGTCATATAGTTTGAGATCTGGTATTGCTAGGCCACTTTCCTTCACATTTTTTTCATTAATTCTAATTATATTCTTGATATTCTAGTGGAGCTCAAGGAGGAAATAGATAGTAAAATAATACTAGTGGGAGACCTGAATCTTCCTCTATCATATCTAGAAAAATCAAACCAAAAACAAATAAGAGGAAAGAGATGTGAATGAAATCTTAGAAAAATTAGAGTTAATAGATATGTACAAAAAAACAAATAGGGACAAAAAAGAATACACCTTCTTTTCAACTACACATGGTACATTTACAAAGATTGACCATGTAGTAGAGCATAAAAACATGGCAAACAAGTGCAAAAGAGCAGAAATAATAAATATTTTTTTCAGATCATAATACAATAAAATAATAATCTATAATGGTACATGGAGGGGCAAATCTAAAGTTAATTGGAAATTAAATAATTTGATCCTCCAAAATCAGTTGGAAATCATAGAAACAATAATTTCATTGAAGAAAATGACAATGATTAGACATCCTTTCAAAATCCATGGGAGGCAGCAAAGGCAATAATCAGAGGGAAATTTATATTGTTGAGTGCATATATTAACAAACTAGGGAGGGCAAAGGTCAATGAATTGGGCATGAAATTAAAAAACTAGAATGTGAACTCCCCAGATGAAAATAAATTAGAGATCCTAAAATTTAAGGAGAAATTAATCAAATTGAAAATAAAAAATACTATTGAATTAATAAATGTGACTAGAACCTGGTACTTTGAAAAACAAATAAAATAGACAAAGTACTGGTCAATCTAATAAAAAGAGGAAAGAAGAAAACCAAATTAACAGTATCAAAGATGAAACAGGAGATCTCATCTCTAATGAAGAGGAAATTAAGTCAATCATTAAAAAATTCTTTGCCCAATTATATGGTAATAAATATGGCAATCTAGTTGATATGGAGGAATATTTACAAAAATATAAATTGTCTAGATTAACAGAAGAAGAAATAGTAACTTAAATAACCCCATATCAGAAAAAGAAATTGAATAAGCCATCAAAGAACTCCCTATGAAAAAATCCCCAGGACCAGATGGGTTCACAAGGGAATTCTATTAAACATTCAAAGAACAAATAATACTAATACTATACAAACTATTTGACAGAATAAGCAAAGAAGACATTCTACCAAATTCCTTTTGTGACATGAATATGGTACTGATTCCAAAGCTAGGTAGATCAAAAACAGAGAAAGAAAACTACAGACCAATATCCTCAATGAGTATAGATGCAAAAATCTTAAATAGAATACTAGAAAAAAGAGTCCAGCAAGTCATCACGAAGGTTATTCATTATGATCTGGTGGGATTTATACTAGGAATGCATTCAACATTAGGAAAACCATTCACAAAATTGACCATATTAATAAGCAAATCAACAAAAATCACATGATTATCTCAATAGATGCAGAAAAAGCCCATGACAAAATACAACACTCATTCCTATTGAAAGCAATAGAAAGTATAGGAATAGAAGGGTCTTTCCTAAAATTAATAAACAGTATATATCTAAAATCATCCGCAAACATCATCTGCAATGGGGATAAAATAGAAGCCTTCCCAATAAGATCAGGAGTGAAACAAGGATGTGCATTATCACCTCGATTATTTAACATTATGCTAGAAACCCTAGCAGTAGCAATTAGAGAAGAAGAAGAAATTACAGGTATTAAAATTGGCAATGAGGAGACCAAGCTATCACTCTTTGGGGATGATATGATGGTATACTTAAAGAATCCTAGAGAATCAACTAAAAAGCTAGTCGAAGTAATCAACAACTATAGCAAAGCCACAGAATACAAAAAAAAAAAAACACCCACATAAGTCATCAACAAGGTCTAATTACTCAAATATATAAGAAGCTAAATCAATTGTACAAAAAGAAAGCTACTCCCCAATTGATAAATTGGCAAGGTACATGAATAGGTATTTTTCAGATAAAGAAATAAAAAATATTAAAAAACACATGAAAAAGTGTTCTAGATCTCTTATAATCAGAACACCTCTGAGATACCACCTCACACCTAGCAGATTGCCTAACATGACAGGGAAGGAAAATAATAAATGTTGGAGGGGATGTGGCAAAATTGGAACATTAATGCACTGCTGGTGGAGTTGTGAATTGAACCAACCATTCTGGAAGGCAATTTGGAACTATGCCCAAAGGTTAAAAGATTGCCTTCCCTTTGCTCCAGTCACACCACTACTGGGTTTACATCCTAAAGAAATCATAAGGGAGAAGAGTTGTACAAAAACATTTATTGCCTCACTCTTTGTGGTGGCAAAAAATTGGAAAATGAGTGAATGTGCTCCAATTAGGGAATGGCTGACAAATTGTGGTATATGTTGGTGATGGAATACTATTGTGCTAAAAGGAATAATAAACTGGGGGAATTCCATGTGAACTGGAACAACCTTCAGGAATTGATCCAGTGTGAAAGGAGCACAACCAGGAGAACATTATACCCAGAAACTGACACACTGTGACATAATCGAACGTAATGGACTTCTCTAATAGCAGCAATGCAATGATCCAGGACAATTTTGAGGGACTTATAAGAAAGAACACTATCCACGTCCAGAGAAAGAACCGTGGGAACAGAAACAGAAGAAAAATAACTCCTTGACCACATGGGTTGATAGGGATATGATTAGGGATGTAGACTCTAAAGGATTACCCTAGTGCAAATGTCTGTAATATGTAAATAGTTCTTGATCAATGACACATGTAAAACTCAGTAGAATTGTGCATTGGCTATAGAAAAGGGTTGGGTGGAAGGGCAGGAAAGAACATGAATCTTGTAACCATGGAAAATTCTTCTAAATTAATTAATTAAGCAAAATTTTCCAAATTACAAAATAAAATAAAAAATAAATATTTCAGCATTGAGGCAGTAATACAATATTAATTTTCTAGAATGAGGACAGAATTAGCCTTAATACAAAGTTTCATTATCTAAAATTTTAAGTTATTCTGGTTCAAAAAGTTTTGTTTTTTTAAACCCTTATCTTCTACCTTAAAATCAACACTATGTACTGATTCCAAAGCAGAAGAGCCTTAAGGGCTAGGCAATGAGGGTTAAATGACTTTCCCAGGGTCATACAACTGGGAAGTGTCTGAGGCCACATTTGAACCCAAGTCCTCCTGTCTCTAGGCCTGGTTCTCAATCCACTGAGCTACCCAGAAACCTTCTAATGAAGCTTTTTTAAGCTTTTTTTTTTTAAAGAAAGGTCTCATGAATCTAAAATAAGACAGTTAAGGGCCTACTGCCTCACATTCCAAATATTCAGTTTAAGCATCTCCCTTGTTCAATGATGACACATAAATACTCAATTTACCCTTGTTTATATAGGCCTCTTAATTTTAAGATTTTGAGATAAGTTTTCCCAATAAATCATCTTTTAGACAACAAGATACCTGACATATGCAGAACTAAAAGAGCATTTGAAAGTTATTTAATGGGTTACATACTATTTGAAAAGGATTTTTATTAAAGGAAAGGAAAATAGCTAAAAAAGTCTAATATTTTTGTTGGAAGGAAAATTTAGAGAAAATTTAACTCCCAATTTGATATTCTATAAGCCAGGTTTACTAATTTTACTTGATTTCTGGAAATGTTACAATCCACTTTTGCTCTGGCACATATCATTTATGACAGTGATTTAAATGCTCTGTAAAATTCAAGTTCCCAGAGTAAATTCCATCTGGTTTAAATACTGGAGTATAATATTATTTACTCTAGTTTAATCTTTTAGATCCTTCTGAAATATATACAACTGAGGAAATTAGTCTGAAGGTCTTCTCTGGAACAGATAGATGTTTCCATACACTTAAGGGATGGGATTAAGTGCATTTGGTAAAGATCTTGATTACTGGTTTGTTACTTCCCTTATCAGACAATGCAATCCATATCATATTGTTCAGGAAAATGCATCATGGAAGCATAGCTGTTGGCTTTCCTGAGCCTTTTAACAATAGAGATATAAAGAAACAGTAAGAAGATGCCATGATTTTAGAAAGTTCTGCTTCTCTTGGAAGAGATAGACTTATTCATTGAGAAATTATTTCTTGTACTTTGTGGAACCATTATACTTTGAAAATGAATCTGTTTGAGTTAGTAGAGGATAAGGAGAAGGAAGCCAGTCTTACCATAATGACTTTTCCTATATCCACCTTTCAAAACATCAAGGGCCAAAACAACTTTCAAGAAAAGAAAAATCCAAAAGGTAGTCAGAGAACATCTGGGGCACTGGAGTGAGAAGAAAGCAGAGCCAGCAAGAGGCTATCATAAAGAAGGAAGAACAAACCAATAGCAAGCCACAAACCCCACCCCATATCTTCTCTCCTACGTTAGGAACCTAAGCCAAGCCAACATTTAGATATTAAGATCATGCCTGGGAAAATAGTGGTCCAAGCCAATCACACCCCTTGAAATTTCAAACCTGTGGAGCTTTCTGGAGACCCAGCCCAGGGCAATTTGAGCTGAAGTGGGATGATTCATGTGGGACCAGTGCAAACCATGGAATCCCTGTCTGGGCTTGTTATAGAGACATAATTCACAACTTAGGGTGAAGACACAGTTCACTGTCCCCCTCCCCACCTTTTTGACCAAAACTAAGGGTGGAGCTTCAGGACAGGGCAATCAAGGGTGTGCCTGGATCAAATACATAGTGAGTCCAAAAACTTGAGCCTAAGCCAAGGGCTAGAATTTAATCAGTCCCTGACTTGATGAAGTTCAGAGTATGATCAAAAGCTTGCCCCAAGCCTGAGGCAAGTCTTTAAGTTATCAGCATCCCAAGGGTCAATTGAATCAGCAAGGGAAGGGACTTTCAGATCTCTTAACTCTCAGACTATCACATTGTCGTCTAAGAACTGAAACAGACAAAAACCCCCAAAATAAGCTGAGAATAACATCAAAGAAGGACTAAAATTTAAGAGGGTACCCCAACTTCCCAGAAAACAGAGCCTACCCATAATTAGACAGGAAAAATGAGCAAACAATCAAAAAAGCACCTAACTCTAAAGAATTTTTATGGAGACAAAGAACAAGGTACAAATACAGCATAAGACAACAAAAGCAAGGGAAACACACACAAAGTACATAAGAAAAATATGGATTGGACACAGATTCTGGAAGACCTCAAAAAAGACTTCAAAAACCAATTAAGAGAGACAGAGGAAAAGTGGAGAAGAGAAATGAAAGTGATGCAAGAAGAAATAGGCCAATTGAAAAAGGAGAACCAAAAACTGAAAGAGGAAAATAAATTCTTAAAAATCAGAATTGACCATCTAAGCAACTCATGATATCATTAGAAATCAAGAAACAATAAAGCAGAATCAAAGGAATTAAAAAATAGAGGAAAACATGAAATATCTAACTGAAAAAACAACTAACATAGAAAATAGATCTAGTAGAGACAATTGAGAATTATTGGACTATCTGAAGCCATGATTAAAAAAAAAACAAAAAAACCTTGGACATCATATTATAAGAAACACCATTATTAATTTTTTATTCATAAGAATTGTTAGAAACTGCCCAGAGATCCCCAAAGAAGAAAATAAAATTGAAATTGAAAGAATTCATAGATCATCTCTAGAAAGAATCCCCAAATGACAACTTCCAGGAATATAATAGCTAAATCCAAAAGTCATTAAGCCAAGAAGAAAATACTTCAAACAGCCAGAAAGAAATCATTCACATACAATGGAGCTACAATTAGGATCACACAGACCTAGCAGTTTCCTTATTAAAGGATAAAAGGGCATGGAATATATAAATAAATAAATCAGTATTGCTTGAAATAAAATCCTGTGTTTATTGGCCTACACAGATTTATACATAAGTATATTAATGAGTAAACCCTTTATGCCCCTGTTATTATTTTTTTGTTATTTCTTTTAGTATTAACCTCTTTATTTAGCTCTAGTTGTATATATATATATATATATATATATATATATATATATATATATATATATGTCTAAATACATATTTATGTCTTGTCATTTCATCCTCTACAGTTTGTCACTGTTCCCTCTAAGTGTAATTCTTCTCGCTGTCCAGGTGATAATAACAATTTTTAAGAGTTACCAATGACCTCTTTTCTTATAGGGATACATATCATTTTAACTTATTGGGTCTCTTAAAAAAAGGTTTTTTTTTCTTTTTTCCCTTTTAATTTCCTTTTGATGATTCTCTTGAGTTCTATGCTTGGGCATCAAATTTTCTGTTCAGGTCTGGTCTTTTCTTTACAAATGCTTGAAATTCTTCTATTTTGTTGAAGGACCATACCTTTCTCCTGTAAGAATATAGTCAATTTTACTGTGTAGTTGATTCTTGGTTGTAGACCTAGTTCCCTTG
Organism: Monodelphis domestica; assembly: GCF_027887165.1. Lineage (NCBI taxonomy): Eukaryota > Metazoa > Chordata > Mammalia > Didelphimorphia > Didelphidae > Monodelphis > Monodelphis domestica. Next base: position 326,536,869 of record NC_077230.1, on the reverse strand, counting down.
CTTTCTGGAATATCACATTCTATGCCTTTAGGTCATTCAGTGTGGATGCAGCTAGATATGTGTTATCCTCACTGTGGTTCCATGGTATTTGAATGACTTCTTCTTGGCAGCTTGTAATATTTTTTCCTTGGCCTGATAGTTCTTGAATTTGGCTATAACATTCCTGGGTGATGTCAGCTGGGGATTAAGTATAGGAGATGATCTGTGGATTCTTTCAATCTCCACTTTTCCCTCTTGTTCTAGGAGATCGGGGCAGTTTTCTTGGATAATTCCAATAGTATGGCATACAGGCTTTTTCTTTTGTCATGGTCTTCTGGTAAACCAATGATTCTTAAGTTGTCTTTCCTGGAACAATTTTCTAAATCTGTTTTGTGAATGAGATGCTTCATATTTTCCTCAATTTTTTCATTCTTTTGGTTTTGTTTTATAGTGTCCTATTGCCTTGTGAAGTCACTTAATTCTCATTGTTGTATTGTGTTCTTAAAGACTAGATTTCATCCCTGGTTTTTTGGTCCTCCTTCTCATTCTAGTCTGATTTTCTATGGAGGTCATCTTTCATTCTCTTTACCTCATCTCTCATCTCCTTTTCCTCATATTTCATCCTCTTTACCTCATCTTTCATCTCCTTTACCTCACCTTTCATCTTCTTTGCTTCATTTTTCATCTCTTTTGCCTCATTTTCAAGCTGGTTGATTTTAGCTCTCAAGGCACTATTTTCTGTTTCCAGATGACTTAACTTAGTTTTAAAGTTCTTTTCCCATTTGTCTTCAGACTCTCTTAATTGTGTTTTGAATTGTAGTTTGAGTTCTTCCAAAGACTGTATCCAATTTGGTGGAGTTTCTGTTTTATTGCAAGATGTTCCCTCCTCCTTCTCTGTTCCATTTGCTCTTTGTTCATTGCCTGTATAGAAGCTTTCAATTGTAATTTCATTTTTTCTTTTTCTGTTGTTTGCTCATATTTACCCCCTTCTTTACTCCCTGCAGTTGTTTGTGCTCTTGCTCCTCTCATTTTTTTTTTGGTTTTGGGGTTTTCTGTCAGTTTCCCCTCTTGGAGCTTTGTCAGGAGATCTCTCAGTGCAGTCTGTGGGGGAGGGGTGTTGGAGCTTGAACTTCCCTGTCCTCTGGAGGCTTTGATTGGATTAAAGTCCAGCAGTCTGTGGGGGAGAGGTATTGGAGCTTGAGCTTTCCTGATCTCTAAAGACTTTTGATACGATTAATTTCGTCTTGGTTGGGTTTGATGTACCCTGAGACCAAAACCTCCTGGAAGGCTAGAGCAATATGGAGTGTCTCTGTCACTGTGACTAGGCTGCTTGCTCTGCATTCCCTCTCCAGCTCCTTCCCCATTGCCTCTTTTGTCTGATTTGCCTTCCAAACTGCCTCCTGAGTTAAGTGTTCCTGAGCCAAAATGGGAATTGCCTTAAGCATAACCAAGTAATTATCATGGCTCTGAATCTGAAGAAGGTTGGCTAAAGCCATTACTCCTGCTTTAAAATTAGGATTATTCACATCCAAATTAATCAGAGGCTCTACATTTTTAGCTGCATTGTCAGCATTTTTAGCATTATCAGCTGTGGAATCCTTGTATTTATCAGCATTATCTCCATATTCAAGTCTAACAGCTACACCAAGAATCCAATCAATTGTTTCTTATCGTTCTTGAATTTTGAAAGGGCAGTTAACATCTTTGAGATACTTTTCAAAGAACTTAGGCCATTCACTATTGTGGATGTTTCTTAAGTTTCCTCTGTCTTCAATCTTGTAGTGTCTGATCTTTTTATCTTCAAGCCAAACAATAAAAAAAATAATAAAAATTCTGTTTCATCTTTGCAATTGAAGCCAGCTGGATTGTGATAATTGAGGGCCATCAGCTTTCCGCAGAACATGGTACCGGCTTCTAGCTTGGTCGTCGGGGCACACGAGGGGAAGGAAGCTGCAGCACCAGCAGCAGCTAAAAAAGAAGCTCTTGCCCCTGTTATTATGTTTGTGTATAAAGAACTTATTTCTTCTCTCTAATGGAATCTAAATCAATGTTTCATATATAGGATTTTCCTTTCCTTCATCTTCTTGGAGTTCTTTTCTTCAAACCAGGCCACCAGAGACTGTAACTTCAGGGAACCAATCCATTCAACTTAGCACTCTTTGAGAATAGACAATGTCTTCATTATTCTGGTCATTTTCTGTCTTGTTGTGCCCAGCGGGTTCATTATTCTATAACCTTGACATTTCTGGAAAAATGTATGCTTCTAATGTAAAGACTCTAATTGATATGAGAAGATAGGTCCATTTAGAATCTTTCAGAATGCAGAGAGAGTGTGTACTTATCTACACTATTAAAGAAGTCCAGTGTAGAACAGTATTTTTTATCTCATCTGATCTTGAAAGACAGCTTGGCCTGAGTTCTGGATATTATGTTGCTATTCAGGCAGTCTAGCTACCCTTCTTCTCTTCCTTTGGGAACTTGAGGAAAATATAGATATCTCAGCTTTCTCTTTCATTCATATGAAGAGAACCCATTTCTTTCCTATCTTTGAGCTCAAGAAAAAAGTGATTAAAAAAACAAACGGATCCTGACCTGGCCACCCTCCCAGTGCCATAGGATTGAAGGTGGGAAATTTTCAAGCCAGAATAATGATGGACACAGATTCAAGTAATGAGAACTGTCCCAAATTGGAATGGATAGACTTAGGGGATAGTGGGTTACCCATCACTAGATATCTCCAAGCAAAATCTGGATGACTATTCAGGTATATTGTAGAAGATTATTGTTCAGGTATCCTTCAGACTGGATGGTCTATGAGGCCCCTTCCAACTGAGATTCTCTTATTCCACAAAATAATCATCAAGTTTAATGCTCAATTATCCTGATCAGATAATGGTTCAGCTCAAGAAAAGGTCATTGTAAAATTAAACAGATATTGGAGAAAAAATTGTATCAAGGCAAACAGAATAAGGTCAAGATTGTAGGAATCATGGAAACAGTATATTAGAAAGACTTTAAGGAGGCTTAGGTCACATTCCATTTCTCATGTGCAGTAGTACATCTCTTTTTTCCAATAACCCAGGAAAACTTTAGAAAGAGGCCTTAGTATATTTATACATAGTTGTGACTAGAACTATGTGATTCCATACTTCTAACACCACTGAATACATCTAGACTATATGATCTCACTAAAAAAGAAAAACTCAACTATATTTTGTTAAAGTAATCAAGTGCCATTCATAAGGCCTGATAGGAACTTCTCTCCATATTTCTTGGGAGGTCAATGAACTGTTGAGTTTGGGGTCAAAGGGCCTGTTTTCAAATCCTATCTTTTCTGTTTCCCCCCTATGACCTTTACCTGTCTAGATCTCAATTTCCTTCTCGATAAAATGAAAAGATTGGACTACATGTTCTATAAGATCTTTTCCTGCTCTAAATCTGACTTCTCATGTTATGTATACAGAGAAATGTCTCCCTAGATGGAAGGAGGGATGGTTGGGAGAGGGAAATCCAAGCGTTTAGTTGAGAGGATGATTGGATTTATGGATTAGTGAAATGAGGGAGATCAAAGTTCTCCTATCAAAGAGAAGCAAATTCTTCAAAGAAGGTGACTTGGTTCTCATTATCTTTATAAGCTTGACCTCACAAACTGGGTCTTATACTCAAGAGGAAATCAGCAGAGTGAAAAATTTAATCTTGGGCACCATACTGGTTTTTCACTCTAGACAGGGTATTTTGAATTTTTAAGTAAAGAGCAGAATCCTGGGAAGCTCCAGGCTCAGAATTTAATTCTCAAAGCTATGATACTTCTCCTTAGCAGGAGCAAGGGTACCTGAGTTATGAAGAAATAGACTAATTTTTAAGCTAAATCCATACTCCTACTTCTAATTACTCACAGCCCCATCTTTTTGTCTTTATATTTTCACCTTCATTTCCCTCCACTTTCTACCTCTAACCCTCCTTGCTTCTTTCCTTTTGTGTGACAAATCAAGAAGATGAGCTTGGAACTTTAAAAAAATTATAAACAACCAACCTTTTCTTTGTCACCACCAAGAAAGACTCTAGTACTAGAAGTTTCAACACTGGGGAAAAACAAACAAACAAACAAATAAACAAAGCATTTTAACCTTACTAATAAATTTCCCTCAGTAACCATGGTGACAAAGGAGGATATCTAGGTGTGCGCTGACACTGGGAATCAATAATCCTCAAAGTAAAGCCACAGGGGCACACTTATTATATAATATCCTGATTTCTCTTAGCTCCATTCCAGTTCTTTCCAATTTTGGGTCTCTGACTAACTATTTCGCATATTTTGGGGGATGGCCTTTCCAATCCTTCTAACTGTCATTGAAGGCCATTCATTACCTAGGAGACACCAACCTTTCTAGCTTTATATAATGCTAGTTTTCAAATAATCTATATTTCAGCTATACAGAACTGCTTTCCATCCATGATGCTTATCTTGCCTCTTCTGAAATCCACCAGGACCTATGCACAGAATCCACACTCTCTCCATCCCAAATGTTGATATTTACAAAAGTCCTTCTTCTCAAGACTCAGCTCAGATACCATCTCCTTCACAGTGATAATTTGGGAAGGATGATGATGTGGATAGAAATGCTGTCTCAGAAAATTACTAGTTGTATGATCTTTGGCAAATCATTTACTCTCTCTTGTTTCCTCACCTATAAAATGGGGATGAAAATAGCACTTACCTCACAGTTATTGTGAGTATCAAATGAGATAATATTTATAATGTGCTTTGAAAACCTTAAAATATTATATAAATGCTAGCTATTGTTATTGTTGTTGTTAAAACTCACCCTGATTCTCTGGACTACTGTTTTGTTTATACAGAATGATTCTATACATTGTTTCCTTTACAGAACAGAGGTTTCTGTTTTTGTAATCTGTCTCAATTATGGAAACCATTTAGAAAGAGAAAGATGTAGCATATTTTCCCATATTTACTAATATTAGTTTTCTTCAGCCCTTTTCCCCCATCTCTCTATAAGAAGGAGTAGTCATTGAGGGTGAGACTTGGGAAAAGCTTAGGTTCAGGAAGGCTAAAGAATGGAGAACTTAAAATGTAAAGAGGATGTCCATGGATAATCCCCATCGTAGGAAAGGTCTAAGACTCTCAAAACTCAAGAAGACTTGCCTCCAGGACATACTATGTAAAAGATATTTTTACTTTTGTCCTGGATCCTTATCTACATAAGATTTCCAAATGAATGTGGGAGATGTAATGGACTGAATTAAAACTGATCTTCTTAAGTCATATGTGGTGGCTAACTGAAAGAAGGGATTTTTGAGTTAGAGAAAGCTGGAGTAGAAGAAGCAATGCTCTTCCTAGCTTCTGCCTGGAGGTGACAAATAATCTAGCGGCCAAAGCTCTGAAGGAATCACAGGGAAGAAACTTCTAGGTATCCTAAGATAAGGGTCTTTGACCTAGCTGTATCACTCTGTAGCACTCAAAAGAAAAAGAAAAAAATCATAGTAATAGCATGGTTCCATTCAGGCAAACCATTGGCTATAATAGAAAAGACTGCAATTGCCCGTTTGAAGAGTAGTCCTGAGACTGCAATGGTTTGGCCTGGTCAATAGAAATCCCGTTCAGTGACTGAGTCATCTTCTCAACACTGCCCAGTAGCCATTGTCTAGTAGCACAGTGCCCTGTCTGGCACTGCCTGGTAAAGAGTCAACATTAAGCAGCTACTCAGCCCCTTCTAGCTGAGGTACCAGAGCCTAATGAAATCTAGCCCAACAGAACTGCCCCTTCCATGGAGATACTGTTCTCTAGAGAAGAAGCAAAAACAAACAAACAAACAACACACACACACACACACACACACACACACACACACACACACACACACACCAGCTGAAGAGCAGAATGTCTTGGGCATCACAAAACCCTCTGCCTTACAAACAACATCAGAAAGAACAGGATGGTGACAGCCATAAACTAAT